>NW_010366040.1:490884-494285 GCF_000414095.1 Morus notabilis
TACATCATTTGATAGGATCTCTTCTTCCAACTGATAATAATCCCCCTAAATTTGCACAATTATATATATATGATACATAAAATAAAATTGAAAATCAAATGGCTTCATTCTCATTTGAAAATGAATCAAAAGATTTAATAAAAATAATAATTGAACATTTAATTACAATGTTAGACAATACAAACAATTTAGTAAAAAAATTTCGATTGATGAGAGATAGATATGAGGAAGATAAATTACCATCTATGAAACTAAGACTTATAAATCGAAGAAATACAAATAATAATCAATATGAATTACCGACTTCAAACGATATAGGTTGCTTAATAGTTGGAGATATTGGTGAATATGAACAAGGAAGAGACATTATAATTGAAGATAAAACAAATTCTTTACAAAGAATCACAAAATTACATCCCTCTTATATGTCTCTTCAATATCTATTATTGTTTCCTTATGGAGAAGATGGTTATAGAACAGATTTAAAATATCATGGACACAACACAAATAACACATACAAAAGAAAAAGAATTTCCATGAGAGAATTTTATTGTTATCAATTACTAGAACATCAAAATCAAAGTGATATCCTATTTAGAAGTGGAAGACTATTACAACAATATGTAGTTTACAACAATATGTAGTTGATGCATATGCCTGTGTAGAGGAAGATAGATTTGATTACATTAAAAAAATCAAAAAAATTTAAGATCAGAATTTTATCAAAGAATTCAGGATGCTATTACAAAAGGAGATACAAATGCACAAGCAATAGGTAAAAGAATTATTCTTCCTTCCAGTCATACCGGAAGTCCTAGATACATGATCCAAAACTACCATGACGCAATGGCTATTTGTACATATTATGGAAATCCTGATTTATTCATAACATTTACAAGCAATCCAAAATGGCCTAAAATTAATAGAGCTTTAATAAAAATACCTGGTTCTAATTCTGCAGATAGACCTGATATTATTATAAGAGTTTTTAAAATGAAATTAGAACATTTTTTATCAACAATAAAAAATGAAAAATTTTTTGGAAGAATTGTAGCAGGTTAGTATATTCTTTCGACATCTGTGTTTTTTTTGTTATCTATAAACATTAAATAATATTAGATATTTCTTCTACTAAAGATATCTAAACTAAATTTTTTGTTCAAATTTTGTAGATCTGTACGTAATAGAATTTCAGAAACGGGGTTTGCCACATTGTCATTTCCTGTTTTGGTTACATACAGATGATAAACTACATGATCCATCAAAAATTGATAAATTTATTTCCGCCGAAATTCCTGACCCACAAAAAAACAAAATAAAATACAATGTTGTTGCTGAATTTATGATGCATGGACCATGTGGAATAACAAAACCAACTGCTCAATGTATGAAGGACTCAGAATGTTCCAAAAAATTCCTGAAACAAATTAAAAATGAAACATATATTGAGGAAAATGGATTTGTCAATTATAGAAGAAGAGATACAAATTTCTACGTTGAAAAAGATAGTATTAAATTAGATAATAGATATGTTGTTTCACATAATATAGATCTATGTCTTACATATAACGCTCACATTAATGTAGAAATCTATTCTCAGTCAATGCTTATAAAATATTTATTTAAATAGTTAACAAAAGGACCTGATAGAATAAGAGCAGTCATAGAAGAAAATATTTGTACAGAAAATTGTGGGGCAATTACTTATGAAGAAATAGATGAAATAAAAAACTATATTAATTGTAGATACATAACACCCTATGAAGCGTTATGGCATTTATACGAATATCCAATACACCATAGAAACCCAGCCATTCAACGTTTGTCAATACATTTACCAAAAATGCAAAACATAACATTTAGATCAAACCAACATCTAATCGATATAATGAAACAACCAGATATTCATAAAACAACTCTAACTGAATGGATGTAAATGAATAAAACTGATATCAATGCTAGAAATCTAACTTATAATGAATTTCTAACTAAGTATGTTTGGAATAGCAGATATAAATATTGGTCTTATAGACAAATAGGACATACAATAGGCTGATCATATTATATTCATCCAAACTCTGGAGAATTATATTATCTAAAATTATTACTAAACCATCGAAAAGGAATAACAAGCTATGAAAATCTTCAAACTATCAATAACATAACACATCAAACATATCAGGCAGCATGTTATGCATTAGGTTTATTAGTAGATGATAGAGAATGGGAACAATCGATATTAGAAGCATCTTTTTTGGTCTACATCATCACAGCTACAACATCTATTTATTATAATACTATTATTTTGCAATGTAAATAACTCACTCAAATTACTCGAAAAAAACTAGAAACTTATGACTGATGATATCTTATACAAAATTAAAAAAAAATTTTCACAACCCATATTTTGAAATACCAGAAAATGAATTATATAATTTTATATTGCATGAACTAGAAAAATTATTAAACCTAAATTCATCAACTTTAGCTCATTTTAATCTACCCCTACCTACTGGTTCACTGATAAATGATTTAAACAATAAACTTTTAAGAGAAGAACTTAATTATGATATAAATAAATTAAAAATAGAAAATTCTTTATTAGTAGAAAATTTAAACAATGAACAGCGAATTATTTACCATAAGATTTTAGAATCTGTTATTGATAAACAAGACATCATATTTTTTATTTATGGCCATGGAGGGACTGGGAAAACATATTTGTGGAATACAATTCTAACAAAAATTAGATCTAATAATGAAATAATTCTAGCTGTCGCATCTTCAAGAATAGCATCACTATTATTGCCCAAAGGAAGAACTGCGCATTCTAGATTTCGAATACCATTATTAATAGATAAATTTTCAACATATCATATAAAAAAAGGAACACAATTAGCACATTTAATTGAGAAAACATCATTAATTTTATGGGATGAAGCACCTATGACTAACAAATATTGTTTTGAAGCATTAGATAAAACACTTCAGGATTTACGAAACAATTTTGACCAACCATTTGGCGGAATGACAGTTATTCTAGGGGGTGATTTTCGACAAATCCTACCTGTTTTACCTACAGGAACAAAAGAACACATAATAGATGCATGCATAAATAATTCATATTTATGGCCACACTTTAAGGTTTTAACATTAACAGAAAATATGCGATTAAAACATTTTAATACAACATCAGAAGAAAAAAAGGAGATTGAAAATTTTTCAAAATGGACATTGGATATAGGAAATGGTACTGCTGAAGGAATAAAATATTTAAAAAATGAAGATATTACATGGATAAAAATACCAGAAAAATACTTTGTAAATTTTGACCTAGATCCAATTGAAAAAATGACAACATTAATATACGATAATTTCAACAACAATTTTAATAACATTGA
>NW_010366040.1:494576-508492 GCF_000414095.1 Morus notabilis
ACATGAATCTAAATGGCTATTTACTTTAAAAAGACGCCAATTCCCTATAAAAATATGTTATGCAATGACAATAAATAAAAGTCAGGGACAATCTTTGAATAAAGTTAGACTATTTTTAGAAAACCAAATATTTAGCCATGGTCAATTATATGTTGCTTTATCTAGAGTGACTAATCCAAAAGGCTTATATATATTACTCAATGATTCAAAGAACAATTATCCTAATCATATAAAAAATATTGTCTACAAAGAAATCTTACATAACATCACATAAATAAATATATACAAAATATATACCACCTTATATTCTTCATAACATTAAACTTTTTTGAATATAACATTTTTAACAATAAATTCAATTAAAATATTTGTCATTATAACAATATTTTATTTGCTTTTTTCAGGACTAAGAAAATATGACAACACCTATTCGTGCACTAAAACCAAATGAAGTCTATGAAACAATACAAGCACGAGTATGCAGAATATGGACAAACAACGATTTTGTCACAGGACGCCTGATAAGCCTTGACTGTATCCTGGTTGATGAAGAGGTACTAAAATTTTAAAATATTATATTACATATTATTTTATATAATATTTATTAATATTGACTAAATTTCTACTCTTATTATTTATTTACAGCATGAAGCAATACAGGGAACAATTCGAGCACGAGATTCGGACTATATTTCCCAAAAAATTGTACAAGGCAATATATTCAATATTAGTAACTTTTATGTTATTGAAAATAAACCAACATACAAAGTCGTTCCACATAGTGCTATGATTGAATTTGCACGAGCAACATCCTTTACTCCAATTATGGAAGACGCACCACACATCCCATTTCACAAATTCTACTTCATAGAATTCGACCAGCTATATCAAAGAATAAATAATACTGAGATATTAATAGGTACTATCTTACTTAATTTATTTTACTATTACTATAAAAATTTCTTGAATATTTATTTACAGAATTTCCCTATTTATATATAATACTAGATGTTATTGGAGTATTAACAAGTGTCCAGGCACTCGAGCATACACATGTCAGCACTAGACTAACAACACGGCGATCCATAACAATACAAAACATCAGGTACAATAATTTCATGTTCTTTTCCCTCACATTTACTATTCATTACAACTATTTAACATGAATATAATATTTCCTCACTTTTATCGTTCGATTTTATTACTCATTTTTATAAACAACCTTTTTTCTACAAAAATGAACAACTACAGGTAAGCCTATGGGGACATAAAGCCGATCAGTTTGATGAGAATGTCCTTAAAACATTGAAGGCACCAATTGTGGCTGTTTTCTCATCAATGTTAACAAAGCAGTATCTAGGTATTTTTAACATTACTTTATTTTAACTTCTTTATATACACATATACAATAAAATAGCATACATTTATTATTTACTTTGTTATATTTCAAGGTAACTCATATGTTTCGAGTACATCAGCAACAATCTTCTATATTGATCCAGATATCCTAGAAACAACAACATTAAAAACAAGGTAAACATACATGTATAAAAAATATATTCTAATAAATTTATCATATTAAATAATCATACATTTTATTTATACTATCCTGACCTTATGCATATTTTTATACGTACAGATTTTCCCATCAAAATCAACAAATTGAATTCCTACCACCCCCAAACACACCTATCCAAACAATTGAAGAACAAATATCAACAAACAGCAGAACAATACACGAACTCAAAACATTGGATGCACAAAATAATCTGGTTAGTACTATTAACTTTCCTATCATTTTTTTACAATACTTAGTAAACAATTTAAAACCAAATTATTCTATCTTTTATGTAGGGTGAAAAATTCACTGTGAGAGCAACAATAGTAAACTTCTCGATGTCTCAAGGATGGTTCTACAATTCTTGCCCCAGATGTTACCGACAATTAAAACAAGCAAGAATAAGTTGGTGGTGCGACAATCATGGCCATATAAAGTCAACGCCGTCTCCATGGTAAATAAATTTATGACCAGACCCTTTTTATTTATTATCTTTATTTGCTTTAATAAAAAATTAAAAGCATTAAAAATATATATATATATGTATATATGTTACAGGTATAGATTAACAATTCAAATTGAAGATCATACTGGAGACATAGAAGTCATCGCTTTTGGCAGAACCGCTCAGGCATTAATAAAAAAACCATGTTCTGCACTAACATTTGACGAAGGCTTTACCGATCCATTTATAATACCTCCAGCTATCGATCAGATCTGAGGACAATCTAAAATCTTCCAGATCTTCTTTCAACAACGAGGCACCCAAATGAGTACATTAATTTCCAAAATATTTGAAGACATCCATGTTCCATCATCGCCACCAAAACAGTTAACTGTAGGAACAGAAGAACCACATAGGTAAATGTTGTCTTTAAAATTTTCCATCAACTATACATAAATAACATTTATATTATATTAATAACAATTTTAAAAATTTTCACATCTTTCAGCCCACCGGCTATACCATTATCCCAGCTATCAACACCAGCCACATTTGATCTACACACTCCAACACCAAAAAAGCCTGGCACAAGGTAAATCACATTCAACTCAACAAAGATTATCAATTTATTCAAAAACATATCTACAGATTATTCCATTCTTTCAGTCCTGAATCAAGAACAATTAATCTACAAAACGCCCAAGAACAAGGTATTTTAAATATTTTTATAATACTTATTTCATACTATATAATTTAACCACCTTTATTTCTCTTAACACTTATATTTACAACCGTTTTCCTCATTTTTATGCTTGCAGCTAAAAAAATGAAATGCTCAGGGACTACAACTGTCTTTTCTTTAGTCTGTACATTCTGTATATATATAAATATTATAAATAATGATGCTATATATGTATGCATAAATATGTTTGTACAACTTTTATATCTATCATGTAATACAATACTATATAATACATGTACATATATAAATATATTTTAAATACAACTACCATATAATATAACATTGCATTCCGCCGCAACGCGCGGATCTCACGCTCGTAAAATCTAAAAGAATTCAAATGGGTTAAAAAAAACGTATGTTGAGATCCTTCTAAGCCTCATTTAATGATTATGATTAGGATTATATTGCACATAAACTAAAAAAAAGAACTTGCTGTAGCCCTTGTTCCACGGATTATTATTATATATTAATGTATCAGAAAAATTCCCACTTGCAGCTAAAAATGAGAACCACAATACAGCTCAGCATCATTCAATGTTAACATGATCTTGATATATCGAATGTATCCAGATATCACGCCACCAATAAAGTCTTTCACATTTGATACAGGCTGTTCTTCTGACCAATGAAATTCTTTAATCCTTAAAAAAAATTGCATGAGAAGTGGTCACATTTTGCAATTACTTGCATCATTGCCACCACTAGAATAATATTTCTGCTTGCCGTTCACATTTAAATTAACAATTCAATCCTATTTTTCTTTTCGTACAAGTAATCCATTCCCACGGCACTACCATTTTTGTTTTCTACATTGCCTTGGAAATCCATTTCCATGGCATAATTTGGTGCGTTAGTTCTGTTTTTACAACCTCTTACCTCTCTATATGCTTATATGGAGTTGGTCAAATTATTATTTCCATATTTTTCCTGTTTTTCTATTTCTCTTTTTCCTCTTCTTTCTCATCATATCTCATGCCTAGGACACTCTAAGGCCCGGCGAGATCCTAAGTGCCAACAAAACCTCGGTTTCTCCTTGCGGGGTTTTTGAATTAGGCTTCTTTCCTTTTGGAAAAGTGGTGAAGCAGTACTTGGGAATTTGGTTAAAGGATGACAAGTACAAGAAGGCAGTTTGGGTTGCAAACCAAGATAGTCCATTAGTGAACAACTCGGCTATTCTTTACATAAGAGACGATGGCAATTCGGTGGTGAAAGATGTAAGGGGACTTCCAATAGTTATGAACAATGAAAGATCCGCAACAACTTGTTGTGTAAATCGGCCGAGTAGGGTAGGGTTGAGCCGAAAAATTGAGCCTATCCGATCAGTGCGGGTTGAGAAAATTTTGGACCGCGACACTCTCTTAAGTCTACAAACCCGCAACCTTTCGGGTGACCTCGGGTAGGGTCGCGTTACTCGGGTTGGTGATCTCAAGGACCACATGATCACTTTTTAGTCAATTAATCTGTGCTTGTTACAAAAGAAATCATTATCAAACAGAACATTTATTTCCTTCAAAAGGGGGTCTAAATGCAAGGTGAACAATTAAAACACTCACTTTGAAATCAAACACTTCCAATATAAATAAAGAATGTCCTAATTCAACAACTATGGCATACAAGCATTTTTTACACAAACCGTGAATCCAAAACATAAATAAGTTAACAGTTTAAATGCATAAAGTCCATAAACTTATGAAAGTAAGAATTTGAAGTGTTGGACATTATTTTACCTACTTTGAACATGTTCGGCCGGGTAGGGTTACCTCGGGTTCATGTAACCCCACCCCGCGCCCCTACCCGCGCAGTGCGGGTTAGGCATTATTAAAACCGAAAATTAAATACAAAATTAGGAACCCGTGATTTTTTAGTAGGATCGGCTCGGTTCGGCCGGGTTTGTCGGGTTCGGGGTGATTTCTTACAGCCCTAGCAACAAGTAATAATACAACTTGTAAGCTTCTCGATTCTGGAAATCTTGTTCTTATGGATGGGGAAATGAAAGTTTGGCAGAGTTTCGACAACCCAACTGATCTTGTTCAACTTGGACACAGATCATGTAAGGAAACAGTTTCTTGTTCCATGGTCGAGCCCAATAGATCCCTCAAAAGGTAATTTTCTTTTCATTATGGATTTAAATAACCGAACGCAATTCGACGTTTTGCGTACCACTGATGGTAAGTATCAAGAAATCGGCCTCTGGGATGGCCAAAAGTTCAGGTTCTTTTCCAGGACAAAGTCTAAAGATTACAACTTCAGCTTTGTTTCTAATAGAAAGGAAGTATATCTCACCTTCAGTAACAATAACAACACTCATAGCCCTTCATCTTGGTTTGAGTTGTCTCCAAATGGGGAGATTGATGAGGTCACAATGGCTGGTGAGGAGATATCATTTGTGAATCATTCAATATGTCGTGACGAATTAGCCCCCGTTAATTCAACTGACTGTTTGATGTTCTTACAATACAACTGTTGGAATGGAGACAAGTTCTCAGAAATCAAAGGAATGATTTTGAACTCAATGATATCAATTTTTTGGGTTCGGAAGGGCCTTATTGATTGTGAGCTGACACGCAAGAGCAATTGTTCATGTACTGCATATGCACCTTACAATGGAGACAACAACAAGTGCTTGCTTTATTAACGAGATGTGAAGAATTTGCAGAAATCAGTGAGAGGAAACCAAACGATTTATGTGCGTGGTGGTGCTCTAGTTGACTCTGGTAAGTTTTCTACTTCCCTATCGGTAAGACAGTTTAAACAGAAAAATAATATATTAAGAAAATATTAGTTTAGTAGAACTTGATGAAAATATGACGATTCAGAACTATGCATATCGGGTTCTTTTTTCTCATATCGTACTACAAAATTGTTCAACTTTTTGGTAAACACAAGAATGTCATCCCCATCAATCCTTTTTTTTTTTTCTTGTTCGTTAGATAATCAAAGGATGAGGGATATTCTACTAAAGTTTCTACTTCCAGTTATGTCACTGATATTAATCTTCACTGTCATCTTCTTCTTGTGTCGTCTAACGGCGGGAAATTCCGATCGAACAGGTAATATATACTCCCAACAACACTTAACGTCTATATTCATTGTCACGCTTACGTACATCAACCATCAACCAGGTATATATATGAAAAGTTTGAGGATTATCTCAGTATTCTTAGGTTATAGTGGAACAAATAATGACATAGCCGGAGATTCTCAGGAATTCTCAAGGGAGAATATACATCAGTCTCCTCTACTAAGCTTTTCTTCCATTGAAGATGCCACTTGTAACTTCTCTTTTGCAAATAAACTTGGAGACGGTGGATTTGGGCCTGTATATAAGGTATATCTTATTTCTCTTGTTAGATACTACTAAACAAGTTATTTCTAAGTCACAAATGTAACTTAGAAATTAATTACTCTTCTTACAAACTAGTCTTATTTTCTAGATGTGAGTTTTTTAATAGGGTAATTTGTCTGGCCTCGATATTGCCGTCAAAAGGCTTTCTAAATCCTCTGGACAAGGATTAGAGGAGTTTAGGAATGAGGTGCAACTAATTTCCAAGCTCCAACACAGAAATTTGGTTTAAGCTTATGGGTTACTGCATTCACCAAGAGGAAAAGATACTAGTCTATGAGTACATGGCAAACAAAAGCTTGGATTCATTCATTTTTGGTATGGAAAGTTTCTCATTTAATCTATACCATTTTCTGTCTTAGAATGTCGATCCCGTTTGTAGTATTGAATTTACCATTGATGCAGATAGAAAAAGAAGGACGCTATTGGGGACAAAGAATGCACACCATTGAAGGGATTGCCCAAGGTCTTCTCTATCTGCATAAGTACTCGAGAGTAAGGGTTATTCATCGAGATCAGAAAGCTAGCAACATATAGTAAGTTATCTTCTTTTCTTTGAGTAAGTACGCTACATGAAATTAGTGATTTCCACATCTATATTGTTGAAATTATGCTCTCTTGAACACCGGAAACAGTGGTTAAATGTCTCCAGAATATGCAGTAAACGACAATTTCTCAACAAAATCAGATGTAATCAGATGTATTCATCTATGGAGTCATTTTACTAGAGATAGTGAGTGGCAAGAAAAGCACCACCACCTTTGAGTATTTGAATCGCTCATTGAGCTTGGTTGGATATGTAAGTAATCACAATTATCCCTTTTGAATGTGTCCAAAGAAATTTCTATGGTATTGTAGGTAAACAAAAAATTGCCTTACTGACAGCGCACATTTCTAGACCACTAGATTTTCATATGTTTTTATCATATTTGCGTACTACTTGATTCTAATATGATTTTTATATGATCTGCCATTTACGCAATGTGTACTATCGGTATGGTACTATATCACAAAAGTTCCCTATATTCAATCCTCATACATCTTCACTACCACTTTCTACTAAAAGTTATAAATAATATGGTTTATTAATCTGTGAAGGCTTGGAATCTATGGAAAGACGATCGGGTTGGGGAATTAATGGATCCAACCTGGGCTAATTCATGCCGTGTGAATGAGCTTCAGCTATGCATACAAGTGGCTCTCTTATGCATTCAAGAAGATCCTGAAGATAGGCCAACCATGTCCGACGTCGTTTCCATGCTTGGGAATGAGAGAACAATTTTGCCGGATCCAAACCAACCTGGCTTGTCAACTTACTTGAGTCTCGCAGACATTGATTCCCCGAGAAGGCTAAGTGGACCTTCTCAGATTAATGTAACAATGTCAGAATTTGAAGCTAGATAACATCTGCAATCTTAGGCAACCAAAAAGAAATGCTATATTTTCTGTACTTGTTTGTGAAGTGACTTAATGGAAGTTGTTCTGGATTTTTCATTTTTTCACCTAACTTTATGATATCTCTTGGTTCTCACGGAAGGGAAAAGGGAAAATGAAACTCCTTTGAGATCTTAAACCTCTTTATTTGTATCCATTACCAAGTGATTAGTTAATTGAGTTACGTTCAGGCCATCTTGACCAAGCCGTAAAAGAATGTAATCGTAAAAGTAATAGTATTGGAAACAAAAGTAAAGTAACAGGATTAAAAGTCGTTCATTTCCTTTTAAATATTTACTTAACTATTAGATGGTGTAATAAAAAACAATCTCATTCTCTCTCTTATGTTTACTAAAATTAGGAATAGTATTGCTATGAATGCAAACCACTAAAATGTCCTTTTAATTACACAATTAGATAATTATTGACTGTATAATAATTCATTAAGGGTAGTTAAGTAAATTTAGTATTTATTCTCTCGGATAGAAAATAAATACTAAGAGGGTGCAAGGATTGACATTTCATTTTATCATTATTTATATTGTGTGGGGCCCACTAAATTTCTCTTATTGATTTTATAAGTAAACACATTATTAGATAGGAAAGAAAATCACTCATCACTTTCTCTTTTATTTTTATGCAAAGTAAACATGCCTTGAATGTAAGTAATGATAGTTGATTTTTAGTTCAAACTATGACTTGGTCAGCTGTTAAATGTTGTCCCAAAAAGATGATGCCTCCAATATCACATGCAGGACTGGATACATGTTCAAGTTCTTTCCTACTTGTAGAGTTTTGTTGGAAAATCTAGGATTTCTAGAGATATTAGAGAATCCGAATTTTGTATAGCTGTAAATTAGTAGGGCCGTTTCCTATTTTTTTCAAATCAATTAGTTAGAATAATTGCCTATTAGCTCGCCCAACATGAGGGGATAAAAATTATTGTAGCCCATGTCGTAACAGCTCAAGCGTTTAGAATAAAATGGTACTATCATGGTGTGAAAAGAGTTAAGGGATAGAAAATGATATACCCGAATAATTTTGGAGAGACGAAGCGTCACTAAAAAGTGTGTGAATTCCACAGAGTCAATCGTTTATATATCCAGTTTATCATAGTGCGATTCTTGTCGAGAAAAATAGTAGCTGCTTTACCATGCCATTGCAAGACTAATAGTTTTCCAACTTATTTTTTATTTTTCATTTTTTTGAAGGGATAGTTATCCTACTTTTTAATTAAACTGCCTCTATATAACTCATGATCACAAGCAATACAAACCACAACACGTAAAGACAATTTCATGTTGCCTCTTTTTATGATAACAATCTCAGAACGATAAAGATAGTACGATAAAAATGCAGATTCTTTTTTTTTAGGCAAAGAATTTCATTTCATTAAAATAAAATTACATACTCAAATTAGTCACAAGTGACCACCACCTACAATAGAATTCAACCCTAAATATTAACTGGATCTACCAGTAAAGACGGATAAAGTATAGGGTCAAATACAAGTGTCGAAACACAAAGGAAAAACACTCACTCGGAACATAACGATTGAACGCGAGTAAGGCTCGTCAGACAAAACTGCTACAGTCGATAGATTTACTAAGTTGACCGAGACAAATCCCCAAATAACAGGGACACAAGCAACACGATAAAGAATCAAATCTAGTTGGATACCATCAACCATGCTATCGATAAATGGGTGAGACACATTAATAGAGTCGAAAGGCGGGGAAACCACCTCCATTATTACATAACTAACACAATAAGAAAATAACATAAACCAACACCAACAAGGCGGAAGTATCAATGAGATAATAAAAACAACGAAAGGAACTAATAGCCATCGCCAACAAGGAGGACTCAACGACAACAAGCCGGCCATCGCGCCGCAGAGTAGGCAATCGAATCTGAGAAAAATCACCACAAAATGAGCATAACTGCCAACCACAAAACTAAATATGAAGATACTCAAAAGAAGCGTTATACCATCAGGATCAAGATCCCCATTCCACATGCCCACCGGAAACATCCCACATCTCGCATCGTCTGAAGCCCCAAAACTTTCATATGTAACAACAAGCATCCCACAAATCCGCCTCCTAGATCCGTCCTCCATGACCGCCATAGTACCGCACCCATTAGCTGTATGAACCGCCGCCCAAGAGACCTGAGCTACCATCGCGAGGGCTGAGAGGCCAACGATCAGCCAGAAGCGGCATCAAGACTTCAGCCCTAAGAAAAAAAATCAAAAAGAGAAACCCTAGCTGGCTCTACGATGGAGAGAGGAAGAGATGAAAACCTTAAATTGGAATTTAAATGCAGATTTCAACCCTAAAGAAAAGAATAGAAAAGAAGATTAAAAAAAATTATCTACTGATGATTTCACTCTTCGGCGTTCAACTTTGACATCAAGTTGTGCCAAAATTCCGAATTAGGTCCTTCTAGAAAGGTCCTTCAACAGGTTTTGCATCATATTAATATGTAGATGAACTTTGTACTCCATAGTTGAAAAAAAAAAAAAAAATTTCCACCTGAAGTTTAACTGAAAAAGATGAACGTTTTCTCGTGCTTGTCTCAACATGTACCAAGACATAATGTTTCAATGTCCCGTGTCATTATCTATTTTATCAGGCTATTTAACATTCATAATTGGCAGTTAGAAAAAGGAAATAAAGGGACACGACCATTATTTTTAAGCACCAAAAGAGTTGATTAATGGAGGGATTTTTCTCGTGCTTGTCTCAACATGTACCAAGACATAATGTTTCAATGTCCCTTGTCATTATCTATTTTATCAGGCTATTTAACATTCATAATTGGCAGTTAGAAAAAGGAAATAAAGGGACACGACCATTATTTTTAAGCACCAAAAGAGTTGATTAATGGAGGGATTCCTCAATTGGAAAAACCATTGCCAGCTATTGGACGGTGATACTCTCTTGTCTAGGAAAAGACTTTCACAAAGTCTCCTCTTCTTATTAAACTACTGCAACTTATTGCCTATGCGGCACCTGTTTAAACTCATAATATATAAGTGGGACCCACTTCTGCAGATGAATGGGATTTGCTGATCATAACAAATGTTTAGGACTCGTTTAGTTCACTGATTCGAGTTTTTAATTTGAGTTGAGATGTAATTTTATGTGAGAGCTTTTTACTATAATAAAAAAATTAAATATGATTATTTATGAGAGCTTTTTATTGTAATAAAACTCAAATTAACAAAATAAACGAGTTCTTAAATTTTTCTTTTCAATTTTTGATGTGACCTCCATAATAAATAGAGAAACGAGTGAAATGAGACAATTAGTACAATGATTAATAAATTATAAAACATAAATTTTATAGCATAATTTAATATCTTAAATTTTAAATATTATTAAAAATTTCAAAATACTTTTAAACCTTCTCTTTCTCGCCTCTCTTCTTTCTCACTCTAATCAAGTCCACCATAATTGGTGCAGGTGACCGGCGGTCAACTCCGACAGCCGATAACTGATATTTATTATATATACTCATAAATATTATATTTATTGTATATATTAATAAATATTATATTTATCAATAAATATATTATTTATCAGTGACTGACCGGTGATCGGTGATTGATAAATATCATATTTATCAGTAAATATCATATTTATCAGTAAATATCATATTTATTCATACATATCATATTTATCTAAAAATCTGACCGTCAACTCTAGTGATCAATATATAATGTATTTACTAGAAAATATTGCATTTACCATATTTATTTAAAAACTCGACTATTATTTCCCTCGACCGTTAAATATCGTACTTACTAATAAATATATACCATATTTGTCTGAAAATTTAATAGTCGTTGCTGATGACTTATTTATGGGTAAATACGATATTTATCCAAAATTTTAACAACCGATTCAAAAATTAATAAATACTATATTTACCTAAAAACATTATATTTATCCGTAAATTTAGAAAACCAACCACTAATAAATCTTAAATTTATTAGTAAATCTAACGCCAACAACAAGTAAATACGGTATTTATCCATAAATTCGGTGGCCGGTGTATCTGAATCATCCTCCAAAAAACAACAATGCTCATAAAAAAAACACCCCAAACAAAATCAATTCTCAAATAAACTAAGGTCTCGTTTATTTTATCGATTCAAATTTAGAATTTAAATTTGCTGTAATAAAAAACTCTCAAAAAATTTTATTTAACTTTTTACTATAATAAAAAATTATCACATCAAATCACGTCTCAATTTAAATTAAAAATTTAAATCAGTTAATTAAACGGTATTCTCACATAAAATTGTATCTCAATTTGAATTAAAAATTCGAAGGAGCAAATTAAACGGCCTGAGCAAAATCAATTCTCAAAGAAACTCACCAAAATCAATTCTCAGTCCAAATTACGTTTTTCTCAGCAAAATCAATTCTCAAACAATCTACAAACTCAGATTATAAAACACTCACACTCATCTGGTCAGCGACAGCCTTTGTCGGCCCCGACGAAACCAATTCCGCCGCCGCCGCCACACTTGAAGCTTCCGCCGTGAAAATGTACGGCGACAGCAGATCGCTATCTCAAAGGCGGCGTTCGTGGACTCCAAGCGCGGCAACAGATCTTACCATCTCCGGTTGCTTCACCGGAGAAGAATACCGAAAACAGAGTCTCACGATGGTGGCCGGATCTGTTCACGAAGCATCTCAAAGGCGGCGTTCGTGGACTCCAAGCGCGGCAACAGACCTCACCATCTCCGGTTGCTTCACCGGAGAAGAATACCGAAAACAGAGTCTCACGATGGTGGCCGGATCTCTTCACGAAGCATCTGGATCGAGGAATCACGAGGAAGTCGGATCTCTTCACGAAGCATCTGGATCGATGAACGGAACTCGAGTGGAGCAACAAAAATCAGAGATGGGGCCACGCGACGAAATCCCGATCGAACTCCGCGACGATGACGGTTTAATCGGAAATGGCTGTCGATCGTCGGAGAAGGAGAGGAGACTGGGGTTTGGGAGAGAGGAAGGAATAACCCTAAAATGAGGGTAAAGTTGGAAAAGTGCATTTTGTTTCAAAATTTAAAAATGCTGTTATTCAGTTCAAACATAGGTTGTAAAGGTGCATATGAGATTACTCTTGAAATTTCCAAAAACATTTTTCACAATAAATGATATAATTATAGCCTCGTTCACTTCACCGATTCGAATTTAGAATTCAAGTTTTATCACAGTAAAAAATTTTCAAAAACAGTTACATCTAATTTTTTTATTACAGTAAAAAGTTCTCACATAAAATCACATCTCAACTCGAATCAGCGAAGTGAACGTATCAATAGTGTTTGATAAAGGTGCACAAAAAAATGTATTTTTAAAGATCTAATTTATTTTACCGATTTGAGTTTTCAGTTTTAAATTTTTACAGTTAAAAGTTCTCAGAAAATGTCACATCTAACTTTTTCTGCTACAATTAAAAGCTCTCAAAATATGTTACATCTCAACTCGAATTGAAAACTCAAATTCACGAAGCGAATGAGGCCTAAATTATTTTGAGGAGTTAAAATGTGTAATTTTTAAATTCTACTTTTATTTATGTTTTTATTTTAAATAAAAATAGTGTTTTTATTAAAAGCACAATAATTATTTTAAAACTGGCCCTAAATGTACTATATAGTGTATTTTCTCAATAATAAAACATAATTTGATCATATGTTTGTCACTATATCCCAACAAAAAGATATTGCATTTAACTATTTTCCCATAAAGCTTCCATAGTTTAACTTAAGTATCTTACATCAAACAGTTTCATATAATTTTTAACTAGTTTTGCATGTGAACATTGACCATGTTCATTTAATTGATTTGAGTTTAAAATTATAGTTTTGCTACAGTAAAAAGTTTTCAGAAACAGTCACATCTAACTTTTTTACTACAGTAAAAAACTCTCATATAAAGTCACATCTCAACTCCAATTAAAAACTCGAATCAGTAAACTAAACGGATTCTTAGACTATCTCTTAGAGTAACATTGTCAAGTTAGTTCCAATTTCAACCATCTCGTTTTGTTCTTAGATTTTCTTCATCTCTTCTAAGACAAAATGAAAACGCTTAAAAATCCATTTCTCTTTTGTTGTTCTTTATGAACTTATCACATGCTCTTGACGCCCGCAAACCTACACTACACGAAATTTTGCCTCTAGCAACATGATAAAAGTGCGGCTAAAAGTTTTGGGAAATGATATAGAAAGAATTAAAAGTTTGAAAGAAAAAAGAAAATAATAACAAATATGATTCAAAAAAATATATAAGATATTTCAATATTTAGCTTTGGTCACAGATAACAGTGTGGCCAAAGCTAAATATTATAATTATGTTTATATCATAAAAAAAAA
>NW_010366041.1:0-2456 GCF_000414095.1 Morus notabilis
TTGAAGATAAAACATCAGTAGTGGTAACATAGTGGCAAAAGACCGTCTATTAAGGCTCGCTTTCCTATAATCTAGATATTAATTTCATTGTCCGCTGTGAGACTGCAATTATACCTCTAATCAGCCTGTTAAATATGGCTTATGTTAATGTGATATTGGACTCTCCGTATGCTAGTTAATGAAAGTATAAATCAGGTTTCTCTTTGTTCTATATATGGTATTAATAAATTGTCAAGTAACAGTTGAATCAGAGACGAGATGACAATACCGATTATCTTTTTGAGCAAGAAAATGGGCGGTTGAAAGTTGATACTACTGAAAGCAAGTGGAAAAATAACTTTTTTTTAAAAAAAATTGTTAAAACTAAGTTTTATCGATTAAGAAAGAAAATGACGGTGTCCATTTAAAAACCAAAAAAAAAAAAGTTTTGGTACTTTTGCCCACGTATTAAAAAGTTAGAGCCTTTTATAGGATGTTTGATTGGTTTCTCTGCCATTAATGCATACTTTTAAATAGAGGTGTAAGTTTGAATCGCCTAGCCTGACTCAGTCCGGGCTTGGCAACTCAAAAAAAAATTCAGGTCGATCCGATTCGGCCTTAAAAGATAGATGATCATCCCAGCTCAATCATAAGCCCAAAAATTCTGACCCGAAATTTTATAAGATATTTAAAAAAACTTTAAAAATATGATGTTTGGGCCGACCCGGCCCGATCCTAAAAGAGAGAGGGTCGGTATAGTCCGGCCCTAAGCCTAAAAAATATAAGACCGGACCCAGGCTAACAGTAGCGGGCCTCTGATCGATCCATTTAACTCGGCTCAAACTTACGGCTCTACTTTCAAACATTAAATTTAATCAAAATTATATTTATGTAAAATTAAGAGAACCCAAAAGGTGATAGAAATGTGACAATCAAAATTCTACCACCACCGTCAATATTTTTTGTACCCAATGCAGAATCCTCATAAAAAGTGACATGTTATATTTCAATTTTTGGCAAAATTATCTGGCCCCAAATTTATGGCAGCTGTTACAGTTTAAACAGAAAATGCCCTATATTATTCAGAAACATGACACATAAATTGAAACTATAAATTTACACAACATATTATATTCCCATTTTTCAAGAGACTTGTATAATGTTTTCGTTTTCCTTTAGGAATGTTTTAGGAAATATTTTTTTTCCCCTTCAATGCTTAAAGACATGAAAGCACGATTATGAGATAGATTTTTTTTTTTTTTTAACTCGACCATTTTTGCCTAAATCTTGTTTTCCTCCTTATATTTGTTCTCATTATGAAAAATAAGGGTTAATTTTATAAATGGTACCTAAGGTTTACCTCTAATCCTATTTTAGTCTCTGACATTTTAAACGTCACGCAGTTAGTTCCTGAGATTTTATTTTGTTTCAGTTTTAGGTGTTCAAATTTAATGGAATTTGTATAAATTAAAGATCAAACTTGAAAACAACTAATATTTTTGAGACTATATGTGAAAATTAACTTTTATTTTTTTGAATTGTTTTTGTCTATAAATTTTATATGTTTCCAATATTAGTCCTTGATTTTCACAGATTCTGTCAAATATTTAACACTGAGCTAACAAAAAAAAACTGAAACTGAAACAAAATAAAACCTCAAAGACTGGGTAAACCTCAGTGACCATTTATGAGATTAACCCGAAAAATAATATTCTTGTAATTACATGTCTATTGTCCTGACCAAGACAATTTTAACAAGATCAAAAGATGTAATTCTTATTTTCTCTAGACTAGGAGACAGCTTCATGTGAAACCTGCAAAGAAAATTGAGACTTTTGCATCACAGGTTAAGCCACATGTGGTGCTAAAAAAATTTATTTAATTTGTGAGTTCAAATTGTGGTGATTTAGACCTTTTTTATTTGAACTGTAGAATCTGAATTGCATGGATTTGAACTGTGATTCTAACAAGTGTTAGCTACGCAAATAAATTGTAACTTGAATTGAGAATAAAATCCGAATTATGTTTGGATAGAGTGTTGAAAATTTTCATTAGAGTTTTGCTACAAATTTTATAAAATCTCATTGTAAATGACATATTTTAATATGCAATATGAATGGAGATTTGTTCCTCTCTTCATTATAAACATATAAAAAAAATATCAATTGGAATTGAAAGAAGAGGTTATGATATTTTTAAACTTGATATTAAAGAGAGAAAAAAGGCAAAAGTAATTGTGTTTGAACTGTTCATAACAATCTAAATTGTTGAGTTTAGGGAAGGAGGTGAATTCTAAAATCAACAATTTAAATTGTGGTTGGTGGTTTGAATGGTCCTTATGTTTTCTAAATTAAACATTAATTTGGACTTTTAGAATCGAATTGTAGTAAAACCTCAATAAATGAATATTGTTGGGACTAGAAAAAAATATTATTTTAAAGAGATTATTTATTTATTGATAAATGAATAATTTATTA
>NW_010366042.1:0-19721 GCF_000414095.1 Morus notabilis
ATATATATATATATATATATATATGACCATGACCCAATTTGTTCTCATTAAGAAAGACTTGTCCAAGTAAAACATTTATGGCCATTACCCAATTTGTTCTCATTTAAGAAAGATTTGTCCAAAGAAAAAAAATATTTGACCCTGACCCAATTTATGCTGATAAGAGAAGACTCCAACGAATGCAAATTATATATACTCGATGGACAAGAACGACAAAAGATCTATATATTAAATTTATTGATGTGATGCATATAATTACGTATGCGCTGGGATAATTGTTTGATGTTATATATATAGAAAGAGGGCGACGGATAAGAAAGTCTTATGAAATTTGCTTGCATCATTTATCATGCTTTCTTTAACAACGACACTGTTAAAGTATCTCTTCAGTTTATTATTCATTTTTTTTTTTTTAAAGATGTTATTGAATTCTGCAAAATTAACTATATTGTCTATCACATTATAATTAAAAACATTATAACTTATCAGATTTACATGATCAGATTTATCGTATCGTTTATTCTGTTCATGTCGTAGTTTATTCCTGTGATGTTTCGTTTTTGGATTTTTATATCGTCAACCAAGTGTAATGCTTGCAATACTGCTAAAATTTTTCAAAGTTGTAAATCCAATTAATTATTGTCTTTTTCTTACAATATTAAGTTCTCTTATATATATAATATATATATAGTGTATCAGGGAAATTATATTTTATTAATAGTTTTTACTTGATTGGTATTTATTTTTGTATTAAGAAGTATCTTGATTCTATTTTTGAGTAACTTACTTGATTATTTACCTTAAAATGTATATTTATGTGGAGCCCCCTTCATAGTGCTCTTTACTAGTGAATTCTCCTCTTCTTAATCCGTGGTTATAAGCATATTGCTAAACCACATTAAAGCGATCTCTATTTTCTCTTCTTTATTTTATTTTCTTATTTAATTATTAATATGGTATTGGAGTGTCATACTCGGAATCTCTATTCCTCCATGATTAACATTTTTATCCCATGCTAAGAGCCTATAAATCCAGACAATGCGCCTTCAAACCCTAGGCAATACGGCTCCAATCTCAAAGCAATGCGCCTCCAAACCCTAGGCAATATGGCTTACAAGATTAGATATTCTATCAGAGCTCTATCTTGCAAGGACATATTAGAGAAAGTATATTACAAGTGTCCTCTTCTCTCTCTTTCTTTCCCTGTCCATGTTTTACGTTGTAAATCCATGTTCTACGCTCTAAATCTTGGATTTACCTAGTCTGTTCTAATGGTAAATCTATTTTTATGCTGTAAATCCTATATTTACCATTAGAACAGAATATGTATTCTCATGGTAAATCTATGTTTTATGCTTTAAATCCAAGATTTATCATCATAATACAAATTGTGTTTCTAAATGTAAATCTTAGAATTACATGATTTCCCATCATAATACAATTTCTCTTCCTTACAGAGTAAATTAAGGATTTACTATTAGAATACATATTATTTTTATTCGTAAATCCTGAATTTATATGGACATTTTATGAATATTAATTTAGTATAAATTCTATTAAACCTATTTACTAACTAATTATATCAAGCCTATTTCCTTCAATCTCCCATCAAATTATATGACCATGACCCAATATATGCTCATAAAAAAAGACTTATCCAAATAATATATATATATATATATGACCATGACCCAATTTGTTCTCATTTAAGAAAGACTTGTCCAAGTAAAATATATATAACCATTACCCAATTTATGCTCATTTAAGAAAGATTTGTCCAAAGAAAAAAAATATATGACCGTGGCCCATTTATGCTGATAAAAGAAGACTCCAACGAATGCAAATTATATATATACTTGATGGACAAGAACGACAAAAGATCTATATAAAAATTTATTGGTGTGATGCATATAATTACGTATGCGCTGGGATAATTGTTCGATGTTATATATATAGAAAGAAGGCGACGGATAAGAAAGTCTTATGAAATTTGCTTGCATCATTTATCATGCTTTCTTTAACAACGACACTGTTAAAGTATATCTTCAGTTTATTGTTTATTTTTTAAAAGATATTATTGAATTCTGCAAAATTAACTATATTGTCTCTCACATTATAACTAAAAAGATTATAACTTATCAAATTTACATGATCAGATTTATCTTATCGCTTATTCTGTTCATGTCGTTTATTCTTGTGATGTCGTTTTTGGATTTTTATATCGTTAACCTATTGTACTGCTTGCAATACTGCTAAAATTTTTCAAAGTTATAAATCCAATTAATTATTGACCTTTTCTTACAATATTTAAGTTCTCTTAACGAACCACATTGTCTGCTACAATATTTGACATGTATAAAATATAAGCAGCTTTACTCAAGACTTCATAAAAATATATGGTCACTAAATTGTCAGATAGAAAACGCGCTATAGTATCACAAAACGTTAATCCTCACCTGGAATTTCAACATTGCTGCATGAACTTTCTGAAATGATAATTATTTTTAGGATTCATATTTCTCAATACATTGTCGTTTTTAAGAGCTATTGTCGTTTTCACGTATGACTAAATTTCTTCTTTTTTAAGGAAGACATATCTCCTCACCCTACAGTACTGCCGCAACAAAAACTTTTGTGTAGCCTAAGGTTCTAAATTGACATTATAAGCTAAACAGAACAACGTTCTCTGTAAAAGAGTATATTATGACACAACACTCAGGGGCCGTGGTACTTCATTCGAAGGGGGATTGTTAAATGTGCGAACAAAGTTCCACATTAACAACAAATAGAAGCTATTATGGGTTATAAGAGAGTGAGTTAATTACTCCACTCATTAAGTTAACTTTTGAGTTGTAATCCATGGTCCTAACACATTTCAGCCAAATGACTGCAAAAACTGTGCGGAATGTCCATCAACCGAAGCCCTTCTATCCACTTGCTTAAATTTCGTATGGCCAATCCTACCCCAATAAAAAGAAAAAACAATGAACTCGAACATTACTGCGTGAGAAGTTTTTGATGATTATGATCTTTAACATTGTCGTTGTTTCTCAAGATTTTGTCGTTTCCACAAGCTATTTTCGTTTTGATGTATGACTAAATTTGGTCCCTTTAAATTAAGAAGACATCCACGATCTCCTCTGTCGACGCCGAAAAAACTCGTCTAGCTAAACCCTAAAGGTTCAAAAAGATAAGCTCAAATGAGTGCGCACAAATAAATTCAAATGTAAAGAGTAGATTATAAAGCAAAAATAAGATAACTATTAACTTGTGTAGTTCAGCTCATTCAAAGATACTTTGCTTTCTATAATATTCTATGTACAGAGAACTTTTCTTTTGAGCATGCCAAGTAAAATGTGACTTCAACAACGTCGATGGTGATTTCATAATCATTCTTGGGCTGCAAAGTGACTTCAATGTCGTCGTCTTTGTCAGCTCTGATCTCCTCCAGGATTAATATTATGAGGCACGTCGATGAAGCTTCCGGCGAACTCGGTGTTCACGTACACATCTAACCTCACAGGCTTTAGTGTATCGAAACCAATGCCTTCAACCACCAACACTTGCTCTTCCTCCTCCTCCTCTTCTTTGGCCTCGGCACCACTGCAGTAACCGCCTTGCACCCTTCCAAAGTTATGGGGACATCAATGAGTGCCACCTTCCTCACTTCAAACCTGCTCGGCTCGCCCAATCCCTCGAGCTTGAGCTTATAGGGGGTGGGCTTTTTGTCCTTCCAAGGAAGCTCGACCTCTTTGTAAACATATGGCCGAGCGCCTTGGTGTCAAGGCAGTCTCTGATCTTGACACGGACAAGCTGAGCGTTCTCGTTGTAGAAGAGGAACTCCGAGTCTAAAAAGTCCTTTTTGGTGATGTCTTTCCTCTTCCCGCCACCTAATGTCTTCCAAATGTTCCACATCCGATCGACATTGGCATGGTGGGCGAAAAAGATTGGATCTCGACCTGCGGGATGAAGTCGCAAAATTTATCGGGATTAATTTGAGATCAAAATTTTTGCAACACAAATCTCACAATCTTTTTATATATTTTTTTTTATTGTTTCACTAATCTCTATTTAATTTGACATTTTACTAGCCACGCGCAACGTATATACGTCTGCATGGAGAATAAATATGTAAGTTTGATTTTGCGTTAAAATAAGCGATGTCCTTAAAATGAAGTAAAAGAATAGAAAATTTAACAGATACAAAAAAAGAAAATTATTTTAAAGAAAATAATAATATGGCATAATTAAAAAAGAAAAAAAAAAAGAGAAAATAGATGTTCTGAAACTATTATCTTGACTGAGTTAAGCTTAAAATTAAAAAATGAGCAAATAGATGTCCTAAGCCCCAATTGGCTACCTGCCGAGTAGAGGATACCCGTGTCCTGTCCATTCAGAGGCGCTCTCTCCGAGCCGGTCCAGTCGTGGACTCAGTTGTGCGGTTGATTCTCAATGGGGCCGCCGGCTCCGGCTTTGGCAAGATACGGGCAACCGAAGAAAAGGTAAAGTTTATTCGGTATAACCATACATTTGTACATGGTGCTGAGATTCTCCGCCACCTGTTTCTCGGGAGGCAGAAGATAATCAGGATCTTGATCGTAGTTGAGGTTGACGGTGGTGGGGGGCTGGTGAGTGATGCTTCTTTTTTCGACGTACAACTCTCGTGGACGTTAAGAGGGATTATTTTCTTAGGGTCGCCGGCTTACGCGCCATCGCAGTAGGCACAGTGGACGTTGGCTTGTTGCATGAAACTCCGGGGGGAGATTTTTCATGAGCTGCGTTACTGTGTTGTATTTGGCAATGTAGTCGTAGCTGACGCTGTGTGCCGGCTGCCTTACGCGGAGGCAGGTTACTGGTGGAGGCACAAAATCACTGTGCCTGTGGGTAGGGGTGTACAAGAACCCCGCAAACCCGAAGAACCCGGCGGAGCCGCCCCAAAATTACCGGACAACGGCGAGTTTAGCATGATTTTTATTTTCATAAAAAATGCATAACCGAGGTCTTCGACTCGGCTTGCGGCTTGACGTTTTTATTCTCCGAGAACCCCGACAAAGGCCAAGTATTGCTTTCAATTACTAATTAGTTGTAGCCTGTTATTTTCAAATGAATTAGTATGGGCAAGCTGTTATTGTGATGAGTCAAACAGTCATTTATAAATCAGGTCATCTCATACTCTTATTCTTCTCTTTCTCACTGGACGTGTCAGCTACCCTTTCCAATTCCATCACATTCTTTTCCCCGTCACATAAAGCATCACTTTTGTTTCTTTTTTTCATTTCTAACCTTTTCTAAAAGCCTCAATTGTCTTTCCTCTTGATTGCCGGTGTTCCTAACAGATGTTTCTCACCTAAGAACTCATAAGTTGCCGTCTTTCATGGCGAAGACGTTAAAAAATGCCAAACCGAGCCGAGCCGAGCCGAGCCGAACTCAAAGGAGCCGAACTAGTGCGGGTTTTAAGGCTCAATGGGGTAGCTTGGCTTAATCTTTTAACCAGCCGAACATGTCGGCTCGCCCTAACTTTTTGAGCAACTCCGGCTGAACCCGGTCGATTTACACCCCTATCTGTGGGATCGACGTTCTGACAGTCTGAAATATCCGGTTGAGGGAGTGGACTGGCAATGGCGGCGAATGGCTGCTTGGAGCGCATCCCGGCCGTCGCGCCATAAGCAACACATTTCTGCGGGCAAGTTTCCCGGCGTCCAGGGAAGGTTGATATTGATCAGTGCCGTTTCGTAATCGGAGTTTGGGGTAGGGTTTTGTTGATCATTTCCCTCCCAGCAGGCCATGCATGAGAAAAGTGATGATCTACTTGAAAGGGCTTTGCTTTTACGTTTTGCATCACTAGTGTTGTTGGGAGTTTGGGATTTGTCGAGAAAGGAAGTTTTGGGGACGGTGGTGGTCGAGATAAGAGGTTTTGTGAGGAAGAATGAAGCCATATTTGCTTGCTTTTTAATTGGATATAATAAACGTCGATACAAGCCATCTTTTTACAGGGAAGATTCATCAGTCTCAATGCTTTTTTTTTTTCTTTTTTTCTTTCGTTTTTTTTTTTTTTTTTTTTTTTAGGTAAATTACTACACGTACCGTCAGTTTCTTCTTCTTCTTCTTTTTTCCTTTTCTTTTTTTGCTAGTAGTTGGCTCATTATAAGTGGTATTACATAAATACACCTCTTAATTTTAACTTTTTCTTAATTCTTTTCTCTAGTTTTCAAACTACAAAAGGCATCACTTAGATTTCAGAAGTATACATCAATTTCATCCCTCACCAACCTTTTGGGAAATAATAACAAAAATATAAAAAATACCCTTAAAGATTGTCTTAATTAAGTACATTTCAAATAGGGGCGGAGCTATTTGTCTCAGAGGACATAACCTAAAAAAGTTCAAAAAGGTTAAAATCGCTAACAAAATCAACTTCTAATACTAAATATCTAGATTTTTTTTCTCACTTTAACATACTCTTAATTAGTTTGAAGCATCTTACATACGTGTATATTGATCAGTTTATTGAGCTTTTTCATTATGTAAATACAACGTTTTGAAGTGCTTAGTAAATATATGTATATATACATATATGTAAGTAAAATTGATTGAAATGTGTATTTCAATCAAAAACACTTAAAAAAGAAGCGCTGAAGCTGCCCAATTGTTTTAAAAAGATGCCAAATTGTTTTAATTTTTCTTCTTGCAGATGTCGTTTCTCAAACAGTTCCCACCAGAAAAACTTCTCAAAAACACTTAAAAAAAATCTCACAAAAAGTACCGTTTCTATGGTGATCTAATAAAAAGACTTGAAACCTGACGTTTGCATGGTGATTTAAGACTTCCTTCATCGTAAGAATTGCTCATACTCTTCTAGCTAGATTTATTTATTTGATGTGCATGCTTTTGTACTTCTTCTTCTTCTTCTTCTTCTTCTTCTTTATGTTCGCTTACAAACCCAAACCCAAACCAACACCTCTTCTATCTCTTCCTCTACAGCGTTGTTCACTCGACCAAATCAAACAATCCGACGGCCAAATCATCGTCCTTGGCCGGACCCACCATGGCAAACTCATGTCCCACCTTCTCGCTTCTCTCGTTCTATCTCAATCCGCGCCACCACTCCACTATCCCCTTTCCATTTACCGATCCTTCACTCACCCTTCTGTTTTCGTCACCAATAACATGATCCGCTTCCTCGCCAAGAGCGATTCTCCGTGCCAATCCATCGCTCTCTACTCGTCGATTCTCTGAAAGATCGACGCCAAACCGAACAACCACACTTTCACTTTCGCCTTTCAGGCTTGTAGCAAGGCCGTGGCTCTGTTTGAAGGAGCTCAGATTCATGCCCATGTGGTGAAACTTGGTTTTGGTTGCGATGTTTTCATTAGGAACGCTTTGATTAACTTTTACTATGGTTGTTGTGGACTGGAATGCTCGAGACGAGTGTTTGAGGAGAATTCCTACGTCAGGGATTTGGTTACTTGGAATACTATGTTGGCGTGTTTCGTGAGAGATGGGCAGATTGGTGTTGCGGAGAAGATGTTCGATGAAATGCCCGAAAGAGATGTTGTTTCGTGGAGTACGATGGTAACGGGTTATGTTCAAAATGGTTGCCTAGAAGCAGTGTTGGACTGCTTTCGGGCTGTAACAAAGGCAGGACTCAGGTTGAATGTGGCAATATTGGTGTCGGTTCTCTCAATTTCGGCACAACTGGGCTTGCTTGATTGTGGCAGCTTAGTACATTCACTCGTGTATTCGATTAATTTTCCAATTACCTCTTCGCTTGGAATGTCACTAATAGACATGTACTTAAAATGTGGGTGCATTGAAGAGTCTAAGCTGTTGTTCGACAGTATGCGCTGGAAAGATGTTTGGACATGGAATGTTATGATCTGCTTTTTGGCTGCACATGGGCTTGCTAAAGAAGTGCTGAAGCTCTTTGAAAAGTTCGTGGACAAAGGATTCGCCCCTGCAAGTGTGACTTTTGTTGGGGTTTTGTGTGCCTGCAGCCGAGCAGGGTTGATAAGAGAGGGAAGGCATTATTTTTAGTTAATGAGGGAGAGTTATCGGATTGAGGCTGCACATGGACTTGCTAAAGAAGCGGCTGCGCTCTTGAGTTGTGCTGGCGACAAAGGATTCGCCCCTGCAAGCGTGACTTTTGTTGGGGTTTTGAGTGCCTACAGCCGAGCAGGGTTGATAATAGAGGGAAGGCATTATTTTTAGTTAATGAGGGAGAGTTATCGGATTGAGCCTGAAATGGAGCACTATGGATGCATGGTTGATCTCTTGAGTTGTGCTGGCTTTGTCGACGAAGCCGTCGACTTGATTGAAAATATGAAAATTTCACCAGACCCCGTTTTGTGGGCAACAGTGCTTGGTGCTTGCAAGATTCACGGACATATAGAATTGGGTGAAAAGATTGGTAAGAAGTTGATAGAATTGGATGCAAACCATGGAGGGCATTATGTGCAATTATCCAGTGTATATGCCAAAGCAAGAAAATGGGAAGTTGTTAAGAGTTCGGAGGTTAATGTCCGTGAGAAACACCAATTAAGCTGTTGGTTGGAGCTTGATAGAAGCTCAGGGGAAAGTTCACAAATTTGTCTCGGGTGATAGAGACCATGAATGTGTTGCGGAAATATACAAAATGCTCGAACTAATCACAACTCTAGTTGCAAAAACTGACTACTCGCCGAACATTTCACCTGTTTTGCATGACATAGTAGGAGAAGAAAAAGAGACTGTGATAAAAGAACATAGTGAGAGGCTGGCAATCGCTTATGGATTGTTGGAAACTGGGGTTGGGGACTGCATTCTGAGTTGTGAAGAATTTAAGAGTTTGTGAGGATTGTCATGAGGTGACTTAAGATTATCTCAAAGGTGTTTCAGAGAAAGATTATAGTGAGGCATGGTAGCAAATTTCATCATTTTAATGAGGGTAAATGTTCTTGTCATGATTTTGGTAGATCATCAGGCTTTTGTATTTGCTGAGTTTTTATGTTTATTGTGGAAGCTATACTCCATTTGACAATTTTTAAAAATACCCCTTAAAATGGAACCCTCTTTTATTTCTACCTCTTAACATTAACCCATATATTTTTACCTTTTACACTAAAACTAGTCAAGGAATAGAGTTTTTTAATAAGTCGGGCATTTAAAAATGTAGAATTTGTAATTTTCTCAACTCTCTCCAAAAGGTTCGAGGAAAATGAGAGATGTTCCTTGCACCTTCGGCCTTCCTTGGGTGTTTATTTGATTTCTACCTTTTGGATAACCTATTATAAGTTTTTTTTTTCTCTTAAACTTCATTATAAGGAATTTGCTCGTACGTAAACAGTGGTTTCAAACTTCCATACACGGCATTTTATGACTACTAATGCACCATGTAAACTCCGGGTTTATACGTTATAGCTGGGTCTGAGAAATACCTCATATCGGAGCAAATTGGTTTTGGTTTCACCATAATAATGAAGATTTTTTCGTAATGACGCAAAAACTTGTTAAACAGATAATATGGTAGACTTGCACTTTGATAGAGCATCAGTGTTCTGATTAATATTTATTGGTGCAGTCCAAACTTAGCAAATATATTTTTGACATATGATTGACAAACAAAACTTTGAGTAGTCTTAAAGTGTGATTTTTTTCAGGGATTTCTTGAAGCTAAACATCCTGAGAGTTGAGATGAAAAGAAAATTGTCTTCGGGAAAGCCAGCTTATCACTTCACTTTTTAAGGCACAAAACTTGTCATTTTAACATTTGTCAGGTCTCTTCTTGAAATCACAGAAGAGACATGAACATGATGTTTCAAGTACAAGAGTGCCTATATAGAAACCTATGAAAGACATTATCGAGCTGTATATTTACAGAGAATTTCAAAAGCTCCGGAATGAGGAAAAAAAAAGGAGAATTCCAACATTCTTTCTTCGGAAATTCGAAGACGAAGTTCAAAAGAATAAATGATAGCTCGAAAATTTTCCTCCTGATTGTCTCCCCAAGCATTCTTGAACTATGAAGAAAAAAGAAATCCAAAGTTTGACCTGCATAGCACCAATATACAACTTGTATAGATTCAAGTATGGTTCAACAAAAAGCGTCATAGAATACAGACAAGAAAAAATTGAGATCTAACAGATAAACTGAACATTTCAAAGCCTACAGCCACAACAATAGCCGTGTAAAGTAATATGTAGACTTCATCAAACATTTCACAATCGGAAAAAGAAGTGGCTATTTGTGTTTTGCATAAAACATAATAGTGGGCGTGAAATATTTGTGTAAGAAAGAAGATATCATATCGGTGAATGCAGGTTATGATGCAACAAGTCACATACCTCTTAGAATCTTCTAATACTTGATTTTCCACATTAAAGATGAATGTGAAGCATCAATTGCGTAGTTTAGATGAGTTGATCTAGTCCCAGATAAATTATGAGCCGACAATTTAGATGTTAATAAAGACAGCAGCTCTTTATGCCGCGACTGTTTTTTCTTCAGCACTTGGATGTAAGCATTCAGTCCAAGCCACTCAACCTCACCGTCTTCCAAATGTAGAATCGGATGGAGGCCGAAACCAAGACTTGCAGAGCACATCCTTTTCTTTATCAAAAAATGCATATACCTAGAATCAATTTGTCAAAAACATAAATTGCTCAAGATGAGTGACTAGAAATGATAAGACGAAAAGACTGAGTACTTGACTCTATATGCATTTCGAATCAATTATTCGAACTCAAATGACATACCAAATTAGGAAACCAACTCTTTCTAGATAATAAGTTTTTCTACTAATGGGAGGCTTAACTTGTTTCAACATGAATACTAAAAGATCAAACATAATTATCAGGCCAGTTTTGATGGATGGCATACTGACATCTGACAAGGTAAAACAAAGAGTTACAAGCATACCTGAAGGATTTTTCAATAATTCTTAAGTAGGATCTTGTTTGGAATTTGCAGATGTATGATAAGTCGCAGAAATAACAATGGAACTTCATGGCACACAGCAAGAAAGCTTGGAATATATTTAATCTGACAACACCTGCAGAATTGATATTGGAATCGTAGAATATGGGATGACATTTTGGTCTCATGTAGCCACACAACTTAGCCTCTAAATGACGAGCAGGTTTTCCTTGCCAGCAGACAGTAAGACTCGAACATAAATGGTCACTCAAATACCTATAAAGTTGATAAAATGAGTAATTGCAAGAGCAAACCAAAAAGGGGGGGAAAAGATGGCAAAGATTTAGTCGCAATTCCTAAGACATTGTTGATGAACCATTACAGGCAATAAAATTTTAACTATGATTTCATGTCAATAAGTAAAATGACAAGCCTTCTTTTGCTGCAGATTAAAGTAAATTCTTGTAAATAGAAGTTACGCATAGATCAAATCATCTAATCAAGTATTTAGCAACATATCATATGTTAATACACTTCATAATTGGTAATATAGGAACTAAAAGATGAATCAGATTCATACTAATTTTCTAAAGGTGATAATAGAAACAATTATAATCCTATTCGAAAACTTTAGATAAAAGGAAATTAACTTTGTGTAGTCCGCCTGCACTTCTAAAGTGGAACAGTTAATAAGCAAGCCACTCCATCGAAGAAAAGAGGTACCATCTTCACCAACAGACAGCCTGTTTGATGATAGCTCTGATATGCGCCCAATATCAAAATTAACACCAAATTTTCCCTCATTCATGTAACAGTTATAGTCCCGAAATCCTCTCGACAACCTAGAAAAGAAGTGTTTAGCCTGCTGCTTGGAGGTAGATATGAAAAGGAAGTCATCAATAAATCGAAGTAGCATATAATCGATGCTTGAGGTAACTTTATTGTCGCTAAATTGTGCGCTGGAAGCATTTTCACAGTCACATTTCTTTAGAACATCTTGTATAGGACGTTGACTCGTTCTTTCAAGAAATGGAAAAATCACCTTCCTGTCCATATCTCCATAGTATAATGAGCAAAGCAGAGAAGAAAGTACACTTCCTTGAGAAATGCCCACACGTTGCAAATAAAACTTTTTATCCAATTGCAATACATTGCGCTTTACATGCTCATCCAGATTAAATAAGAGCTCTTCCTTCTTCACAGATCTGCTGCACTCCTGAAAGCAGGGAAAAAAAAAAAAAGAGAAAGATATACTGAATTTTCCCAGACTAGATTAACTTTCAAGCAGCAATCCAAGTTCCAGCGAGTTCATTCAAATATTTTTGCCTCTCAAAAAATAGCAAGGAATAAAATTCCAGAAGTTCTCAAGAATGAAACTAGGCTTTCTCTCTCGCTTTTTGGCGACAGATTCAATTGGGATCTTGAAAATTTTATTCACCAAGTTATCTTCTCTCTTTGTAAGTTTCAGTTCGGAATAGTACTAGCAACTCTGACTCATGCTCCCCATAGATATGCTAAATCTCCTCCAAAAGTTAGAACGGAAAATAGGAAACTATGTAGCATTATATTGTAAAGTTGATAGAATTTAACGAATTGACAGGGAAAAATCATACAGAAAATTCGTTTTTGTTTTAAGCATATATACAACATAAAGTACCTGACCTGATTAACAAGAATGCTATCTGGTGAACGGAGTGGGATGAAAGATGCATTCCTTGAATTGATATTTTGATCCAATAATGCAAGGTCCTCACGAACTGACAAAGATTTCTTTGTGCAGAAAACTTGACAAGACTGTTTCAGGGTATACCTCTCCTCACTTATGACATCTTTTATCACAGAAAGCAGCTTGTTCTGGTCAACTGAATCAAAGGCTTTTGATACATCAGAAACAATCATAAATACACCACGCATAGTTGATGATCCCCTCTTTAGACCAATTAGAAATGGGCACAATCTTCTGTAGACATCATTGTAATCAAACACCGATGATCCTAATTTCTCAGGCTCTTTTAACTGCATACCCTTTAGAACTGCATGTGTATCACGAAGAACAGAGTTCACAGACCTGAAATATTTAAATTCAACTGACTTTTTAACCCAATCTGTTCTTTTATGCGTTCCAGAAAATTCATTTTTCCCATAGGACTCCTGCAGCGTTCTTGATGATGCTTTTAGATTAGCCAGCAACCTTATTCCATTTTCTTTCGGAAGTAGTCTTAGCTTTGAAAAACCAAATGTTCTGCATGATACAATCTCTCTAGTTGCTGCATTATCCAAACAAACGTAGTTCTGATTTTTCAAACAAGTAGCGGCTCTCCTTTTCACCATCTCCCATACCGACTTCTTGTAGTAAAAGACATCTCGCTTACCACGTTCACTTTCTGTTACGTAGAAGTTAGATTGCAATAATGGCACAATTACACATGAGAAGAACCAATAAATCCAGCTTTCCAAAAGTCTTTGTTTCATTGAATGAGTGACTTTATTTAATTCAATGATTTGACTAGTCTCTAAACTATGCCCCTCCGCACGTTCTACCACCTGATCACTCAAGCAGCATAAAGAATGTTTGTTCAACAAAAATGGAAATGCTGATGTTTTCAGTTTATGCATACATTGTTTTAGTGAAAAATGTTCAAATCTTCGAAGTCGAATAAATTTAGAAATATTTCTTCTCAGTATTCTCCAGTTAGTCTGAGTTCCTAGCAAATCTGCAGGGACTATACTCCTACAAACAGCCCATATGAATGACACCACCTGACTTTTCGGGCAATATGATTTAATTGCCTCCAAATGATTGGCTTCCAGAGAACTCTTGCTCTGATTACTAAAACAATCCTGAGATTTCTTTAGTAGCTGGTTCTCAAACTCACTCCCCTGAAAATCAGCAATAAATAAGTAAACTTTATTTCCCTCTAGTGCAAAAAAAAAAAAAAAAAAAAAAAAAAAAAAAAAAAAAATAAAAAAAAAAAAAAAAAAAAAAAAAGTTCTCAAACTCACTCCCCTGAAAATCAGCAATAAATAAGTAAACTTTATTTCCCTCTAGTGCAAAAAAAAAAAAAAAAAAAAAAAAAAAAAAAAAAAGATGTAAGATACTAAGAAATAACTCAATAAATGCCATATTTTGCACGTGCTACAAATATCTTGGCATCTGCACGGTTACTGCATCCTGTATGCAAAACTGGACAACGTGCAGGCCCTTGATCCAGTAAATTAAGTACACACCTACAGAATAATGTGCCCCCTAGAACTCCAAAATAAAACTAACCTTATGGGAGCATTCAGAATTTCCAGTAGCATTTCGATCCAGTGTCAGAACAGTACAATGCTTATTCAATAATCTCAAATGCTGGCAACTCCGAGTTCTGCGAATGAGAATCTTAAGGTTCTTAATCAGTGAGTGAAACCTGCATATCAAAGACAAACAACTTGGAAAAATTAATATAGGAAAACTGGAAAAGGAGAAAAGGGAAAAGTGAAAAGTGAAAGAAACTACTGACCCATTCTTGCCCAACAACTTAAAAAGATAAACCCACTCACGATTGCACAATTTTTCCAGATATTTGAAATCATGAAGATGTAAAGGAGGAGACAACAACTAGGTTATATAAAATTTGAATTGCAAATTAAAAGTCGAGACACATCACATTAGAACGAAGAGTTAACTTTAAAAATCACCCCCAACAACTATGTTACAGCACAAAACTTTACAAGCTCATTGAGTAGCAAAGTCTTATATGTTGCTTACAGACATACAGAAGCAGAATCTGAGAGACAAAAACCATTATTTTCAAAGCCCGCCACTGTGTCAGAGTGTTCCACTACATCAGATAAGCCGAAGATACTCTCAAGAAGAAACATTGAATCGGACGAGTTGGGCTTTAAGGAATTCAGTATATCTGGAGATCATTAAGGAAACAAACTTACAAACAAAGATGAGATGCATCACAACCTTACCCGTATGGACAACTCTAAAAGCCCTCTTTCCTGTTAGGAAAGATGAACCAGACTGAAAAACATATGAAACTACACCTTAAAGAATCATCACCAAACTAATCTAGCAGAAGTGTCAAAAAAATTGTTGCCATTAAAACGGACATACAATAAGAATAAGAATGGAAAATTCAAATCCAAAACAGAACATAGATATTGTATTTAAGTGAGTTCAGAAGGATACGTCTTCTGGGGAAAACTGATGAAAAACATTGCAAGTTATAGAACAAGAGTTTTCTGCTTATATGAGCCCCTCTGGTGACTTTTCTTGGAACTTGTCTCAACCAACGAGTACCCATAAATTCTTCCTGAATAAAATATACAACAGAGAAAATAATGACAGAGTTAGTCTTGTTGGAATGAATTTGTCTTCTTGAGAATAAATAATGGACCGATTAGCCACACAAGTCAATTGGATAGCTTCATCATAATAAACTGTACTTGTATTTAACAAAACGTTTGACTATGCAACATATTAATGTTAAACTCCACATAACTTAATATCTATAACCCTGACTATAGTGAAATGAAAATAAAATGAACAAAAATTTCTGTATCCATAATGATCCGGCAGGTTAAACCAAGACTGAGTTGAAAATTAAATTTTGAATGTTTTCAAACAAATCATGATTTCATGGTAATAACTTATATTGTCTTTTTTCTTTTCTTTTTTTTGTTCCCCCTTAAGAAACCACCTTTCATTAACCATAGAAATCAACTATAAAGGAAAAGAGAAGATGTCCTCAAGAAAGAGAAAAAACACATACAGATAAAACAAGACTCACATTGCCTTTCAAACCACGTTTTTCAGATAACATGTTCTTTTGGATTGGAATACTTGTAGAAGAAGTAATGACAACCGTATCTTGAGAATCTAACTGTCTACGCTTTCTATGACGCTGCCAACTATATGGTCTTGAACGCTTCCTAAGCTTTGGTATACTCTGATTTGAGTTCTGTTGAACTTCCTGGTTTGAATTGTCTTTGGTATTTTTCACTGAACTCTCTTTTATTTCTAAAGCCGCTACAGATAAATTCATTTGACACTGTTTGTCCTCGTGATGACTGCTAAAACAGGTAAAAGAACTGGATACTCCATCAGAACTGATGGAACTAGCAACGTGATTTCTCTTTGACACTGGAACAATAGCATCATCTCTTTCCCTCTTCTTTTTGGGTCCTGAGACAAATTTGTAGTTCAATTAACAATATGGATGTACAAAGGTTTGGCAGTTTTCAAGAGCCAGTTAAAAAGCATTTCCAATGATAAAGCATATTGTTATTAAAGTTTTGATTTTCAGATAGAGAATCAGCTCGCAAGCATGAATGCAAAGGAAATTTTTCTGACATAAAACCGGAACGCAACAATACAAGAATTCTCAATTACCACTTGGAATGAGAAGATAACTTGGCCTTTGAGACTTTGGCATATGCTTAGACATTGCAAAGCATAGTTTAGTGATAGGAGTACCAGCCACCTGATGGTATTTCTTATGATCAAGCGGCATAAAAATCGATGCATGTTTTAGTAAATGAGCCATGATTCCTTCCCCAACCTGTCACATTATCTCGGCAGATAAGCTTTGAACAAGTAAAAATTTTGCCATTTTCTAATTAGCTAAACTTTCAAGTTCAACAGTACATTTGTGTTTGTGTGCTTGATGCCATATGCTTGATGAAGTAACAACAACAAAATTGCTTCCATGAATGATAACATACCCTTTCTAGAAGAAGACACCAAGCTGGACCAGATAAAAGCTCCACCAATGGACTTGACTGATTACACTGTCAAACATGAGATGAAGAAGATCACATTTAGCTTGAATATACAAACATATACAAAAATACGGGCATGTTTCAACATATACAAACATATTTAGCTTCAATATACAAACATATGGGCCTGTTTGGCAGAACTTTAAAAACCCAACTTTTGGCTTCCTGGTTCCAAAAGCAGCTTTCAAAGTAGTATAAAGAAAGATAAATCATAAAAAAAATTTATCCCAAACATCAAAAACTAAATTTTGTTAAAATTAAAATTACTCTTTTGTTCAAACTATTTTACCTCTAACAAGTAATGAATTCTATCAATATCTCATATCATTTATAAGTTTTACAAATTTCTTTCGATATCTTTCATCAAACGGCAAGTTAAAAGCCAGAGCTTTATCTACCGACTAAAAGCGTATTTAGCAAGAAACACTAACCTTATCGTAGCCGCTGCAAATTACGTTCGAAGACGCGGATTTCTCAGAGATTATCATTTCAATGGTTCTCTCCACTATCTGAGAACAGAAATCTCCAATTTTGAGCAAAGAAAGACAGTGAAAATGCACTGAAAAAACCAAAAAAAGAAGGCACATTGGACCTGATGCTGTGACCATTGGAATTCGTGAGGCGAAAATAGAGGGAGCGGAGGCGCATTTTCCGAGACGACGGCGAAGCAACGGCTGAGGAGATCGCGATAGTCGGAGGAATCGTCTGGCCTGAGGAGCGACGCGGCGTCCGCCGGCGACGGCGAAAGCAGGGAAATGATAGTGGCGGAGAGAGTGCGAGCGCGATTCTGGAAGAGCCTCCATAGGACCTCCGGAATCCTAGGTTTTCTTGTCATCTTTCTCGGGAAAGTGACAGAAAACTGCAGCGGAAAAGGGCGTGCTGGCGCGTTAAGTTATTTGAAGCCCGATTTTGGGAGGAGGGAAAATGGTGGAGGAGACGACGGCCCGTTTGTTTCCGTTTTTATTTCCATTTTTTACGTTTTTTAAGACTAAAAAATGAAAATATAAACAAAAAATGTGTTTGGACTTTGGCCTAAAAAATTTTTTAAAAATAAAAATAAAATTATTTTTGTCTTTTATGAAAAATTAAAAACGAAAAAAAAGTATTTTTATTTTCTCATTTTCATTTTTTGAAAACAAATTTCTTTTTTTTTAATTTTCTTCTCTTTCTTCTCTGAAATCATTTTTGTCTTATATAATAATGTTTATTTAATATATTTAATAATAGTATTTATTTAATATATTTAATAATATTATTTATTTAATATATTATTATTTAATATATTTAATAATATTATTTATTTAATATATTATTATTTAATATATTTAATAATATTATTTATTTATAATATTATTTATTTAATATATTATTATTTTAAATATTATTACATGTTTTCAAAAATTAAACCACCAAACGCAGTTTCAGTTTTTTTTAAAACTGAAATCAATCTCTTAATAAAACTATCAAACGCATTTCAGAAATAATTTCAAAATGAAAATGAAAACGTTTTCACTTCTATTTTCATACATAAAACAAAAACATTTTGGAACCAATTCCAAACGCACCCGACGAGTCTCTTCTGACTCTTTTTGACACAGAGTGGGTCAAACTGGAATTATGTTAAAAAAAAGCACAAATTACATTTATTTCCTCAAAATTATAGACCCTTACAAAATACTCTTAAATTTTTAATTTTAACTTCTTTTTCTTCCGAACTTTAATGACTCTTACAAATTTTTTTCCATGATAAATTCTTTCTTCTGTTATTATTGTTGGCCACCGTTAATGAACCTCCAAGGTTCTTTAGGTCAAATAAATTAAAAGAAAGTTAGTGTAGTAAAAAAAATGACAACTCCTCTAATTACACTTCTGTGTGATCAAATAAAGATGAACTAACAGAATAATTGTGTACTAAAAATGATTCAACGTCACTTATATTTGTGTGATAAGTGTTATTTTTGTTAAAGAAAACTTAACCTAAGAAATTTTTTGTCAAATTTTGCATTTCACATGACATTTTCTCCCAAAAATTTAGTTAAGGAGGAAAATTTACAAGCATTATTGAAGTTCGGGAAAAAAACTAAAATTAAAGTTCAGGAATATTTTGTGACAAGGCTTATAGTTTGGAGAAAAACGTATAATTTATTCTAAAAAATAAGGAAGAAGAAGAGTGTAATGACTGAGAAAATTCCAGACCTTAAATAATACAATTCATGTATTTTTAAGCCAAGGATTTTCTTAGAAAATATTATGTTATATTGTGAATGGAGGATTTATGGAATTAATATATGTATTCCTAAATTCTATAGCAAATTTCATGTTAAGTTCATGTTTCGATCAAGTAAATTCGATCAATAAATTCTCGCAGTATTTTAAGGCGGAATAATTTTCAGTACAAGTATAGTTTGAGAATCTTAATTTCAAGAATCTCCAAGCACAGCACGATGTTAGCGGCGTATAAAAAAATGCACTGACATTTTAAAAGAAGAAAAAAAATCCTTAATTGCCAGACAGTTAGGTTAAAGTCGCAAGATAAATACCTATAGTAGATGGGTACAATATGAGCTCGGGAGTTGACACTGTCAGAAACGTCATTCTCGGGATAGAATACAGAAAATTAAAATTTAGAATTTGTTCAGTCTAAAATTAATTTCAAGACTTGAAACAGTTTGAAATATTACGCGAGTAAGAATATAAAACAATATTGAATTATTCAGAAATTGATATTGGACTGTAAGTAGTAGATTAACTTACGTAAGCTAAACTAATTACCTCTAATCAGTATAAATTTAATCTGTTTAGAGGAAATAATTGAGGATAAGATCAGGCACGTAATCTTGCCTTAATCAGATACTTTATATAGTGAAATTTTTAGGGTTCTTACACTTTCTTTCTCTTATTCTCGCTCATTCTCTCTCTCCTCTCACGTTCTCTCTCACACAAACCATCAATGGCCAAATACTCAAGTTAAGATTCCGACCTCCATTTTTGACACCACCGGTGTCAATAGAAAGATCTCGACGAGCTGAGTTCAACGACATGCGGCACGACCTCCAAC
>NW_010366042.1:31717-146804 GCF_000414095.1 Morus notabilis
TTAAGTTACAGTGGCGGCCTCTTAGGAGGGTCGTCACAAAGAGAAATAGAACTAAATAAGAAAAGAATAAAAATTACCATCTTACACAGAAATATACATATACAGACAGGTTGAGATTTTTATGATAGGGCACATATGTATTTAATTTTGACAATTTTGGATAATTATTCATAATTTTGATTTGATATTGACCATATCTAATATCTAAAATACATTTTTAATAAAGCTTTCTAATATATGTATATATATGAATAAATTTTTAATAGTTATTATTTATCGGTGACCACCTCTTAAATATAGAAATGATGTGGTGTGATAAGAACTCACTCTCACTAGTTATCATAAATTTTTCTTTCTTTAGTCAATTACCTGCAGATAAAATAACGACATTCACCTATATATATAAAAATATAGAATAACCATTAAAACCACACTCACACACGCACACATATGATATGTTTGTTTTATGTCCCTTTTTTTGGTATTTAATTTATTTGTCCAAGCGATATATTTATATTAGATAATCGAGAGGATGCAATGGATTATATTCCGGGTGTCAAGTTTGTAGAGTCCAAAAGGACTTGGTGTCATTTCTTCAAGAAACTAATACAAACACAACGACACACAAAGTGATATACAAGGCATTTAGGGAAGTAATAAAAAAATATATATAAAAAAAAATATTTCATTCTTTGCAACACAATTCAAGAGCTTGAAACCGACACCATTTTGGCCTTAAGCATCCCATATATGCAATTGGTCCGATTGTCCCATCTGGCATTAATGTTCCACTAGCTTAAGGACAGAGTTTGACTGCATCCAATGGCTCAACACCAAGCCCCAAGGCTCAGTTTTGTGCATCTCATTTGGTAGTTTCATTCCTTCTAGAAAGAGTGATATTGAAGAAATAACACCAATTGGGCTATTTTGGGCCATGATATTTTGGGCTTTCAAGAGCCTTATGCTCAACCAATTGGGCTTCAAGAGGAGATCGAAGACAAGAGTTTGATTGTGACGTGGACTAATGAGATTAGTCTCGTTCATTTCACCGATTTGAGTTTTCAGTTTTAAATTTTTACAGTAAAAAACTATCAGAAAATGTCACATCTAACTTTTTTTACTACAATAAAAAACTCTCAAAAAATGTCACATCTCAACTCGAATCCGCGAGGCGTAAAATTATATCACACACTCCTCTTAACACATTGTGGATGAAATTCGGTACTCAAAAAGTCTATGCTCGTGCTACGGTGTGCCATTGCTTTGTTTTCCTCTATTGGGAGATCAGCTCACTAATAGGAAGCTAGTGGTTGATGATTGACGAAGGTGGAGGTAGCCGAGAAGATTGACCATTTGATGAATGGATAATTAAGGTGAGAGACTTTCGAGTATTTCTTGGCAACAAATGGATCATCGGAGAAGAATTTGTGTCGATTTATTACTGATGTCAAGGCAGAAATTAGTGAACGGATGTGACGTGTTGGGTGGCAAAATATATCTGCAGTAATATTGCGCTATTTATTATGGCCTTGTTCATTTTGTGAATTCGAGTTAAGATGTGACATTTGCTGATAGTTTTTAGCTGTAACCGAATAAGTTAGATGTGATATTTTTTAAGAATTTTTAATTGTAAAAACCTAAAACTGAAAACTTGAATCGATGAAATGAACAAAGTCATATCTATTCTTTTAGGTTGATCCACGTGTTACTTTTCAAATTTAAACAAATCATTAAAGTGATGGCTTAATGGTTAGTATACTTAGTTCATGTTTGTATTTTAGTTCTCTTAAGTGAATTTTAGCTAATTAATCTTATGTTTTCCTTTTACTTAATTAAGTTTATTATAATTATATTTTCCAAAATTAGTTTTTCATAAGTATAAGCTATTTTAATTAAGAATTTAACAACTTACATCAATTCGAATCAATTTTTTCTCAAGTGTGTGAGCTAATGAGTCAAGTTTGAGTTGTGTAATCTGTCACTTCCAGAATTATGACCCTTTATTAATAGCAACTTACAGTGATATCTATCTACCACTAATATAAAACTAATCCACACTTTGACTTTCCTTTGAAAGCATTGATGCGCTCAACTGCTACAGGAATGTAGTAGCTAGACCTGACCGATACCTTCGAAAACATTAAGGCCGTTCATTTTATTGATTTGAGTTTAAAATTTAAGTTTTGTTATAGTAAAAAGTTCTCAAAAATAGTTACGTTTAATTTTTTTATTACAGTAAAAAACTCTCACATAAAATCACATCTCAACTTGAATTAAAAACTCGAATCAGCAAATTAAACGGACCCTTAAATCAAACACTAATTTTTAAAGACCATTTTTTACTTTTTGTAAACAAATAAAAATTTAAACCAAAATTATAGTTCCAAATTTAGAACTCTTGTACCAAACGCTCCCTAAACTTGATGACAATTTAGACAGATGAGAACAAAATATATATTAATTTAGAGTGGCAAGAAAGAGATAGGATAAGCATAAAAGTTAATTGGCACCCATGAATCTGCTGACCCTTGTCCTTAACCAAATAAAACTTCAATATTATATATATATATATATATATATTGAACATATCATGTCATATCATATCCATTGATAGCTGTCCCAATTTTTTCCATGGAGAAGGAGAAAAACCATTCAAAGCCTCATGCTATAATGTTTCCCCTCACTTACCAAGGCCATGTGACCCCATCTATCCATCTAGCCATGAAACTAGCATCAAAGGGCTTCGCAATCACCTTTGTCAACACAGAATTCATCCACCACCAATTAACCAAATCACAACCCAATAGCACCTCCGCCGCTGCCATCGAAGACGACATCTTCACCGGAGCCCGTGAGTCGGGCCTTGACATACGCTACAAGACGATGACCGACGGTTTTCCATTGGATTTCAACAGAATTTTAAATCCGCAATTCGTTGCGCTAAACTTTCTAAGCCTCCCTGTCCATGTGGATGAGCTTGTTGGAAATTTAGTTAATTCTGATCCATCAATTTCTTGCTTAATTGCGGATACTTTCTACACATGGGCATCACATATAGCCCACAAGTATAAGCTTGTCAACATTTCTTTTTGGACCCAACCGGCTTTGGTGTTCAACATATACTACCACATGGAACTCCTCATTACTAATAGTCATTTTCCTCCACAAGGTATGCCATGTCCCCAAATAATTTTCATACACAATACTTGTATAAATTCTTTTTGTAGTGTAATATACATATATAATATTCTTAAAAATGAGGAATATTTTTGAAACATTTCATATTTTTGGGTTTCTAGAACTAGTGCAACATGAAAATTTCGTAGTTTGGCATCTTTTCTTAACCTTTTTTTTTTATTGGCAATTTAGTTTCTAAATTTTTAAATGAGTAGCAATTAACTCTGACCGTAATGGGAATTAAATCTTAGAAAATTTCACGACTAACTCGAGGATTAAATTAAGAAGAAAATAATTTCTCACAAACTAAACGTGCCAAATTATTAGACAATTAAGGGCACGAGTGCTAGAAAATTATTGTAATTAATATTAATTGGAGTTAATTTGCTTTTTGTAAATAACATATTCGTAGATAATTAGTATGGGACTCTGATTATTTCTAAATATTATCTAGATGAGCAAAAGGACACAATTGAATACATACCAGGTGTGAGGGTTATAGAGCAAAAGGACTTGCCATCATATCTTCAACAAACTAATACGGAGGGGCAACAATTCTTAGATAAGGCATTTAAGGAAGTCAAAAAAGCAGATTTCATACTTTGCAACACAGTCCAAGAGCTTGAATCACATTCCATTTTTGTCCTTCAAGAGAAAAAATCCATATATGCAATTGGTCCCCTACTTAATTTTCCAAATGGGTTCACTAAGAGAAATATTGTTCCCACAAGCATGAGGACTGAGTTTGACTGCAGCCAATGGCTCAACACAAAGCCTCAAGGTTCAGTTTTGTACATCTCGTTTGGTAGCTCCATTCCTTCTCAAAAGAGTGACATTGAAGAAATAGCACATGGGCTTGTGAAAAGTGGGGTGAACTTCATATGGGTTCTTCGTCATGATTGTGTGAGTTTTGAAGAGCCTTATTTTTTGCCAATTGGGATTCAAGATGAGATCAAAGGTAAGGGTTTGGTCGTGACGTGGACCAATCAGATTGAGATTATGTCACATCCTTCAATAGGAGGGTTCTTAACACATTGTGGATGGAATTCGATAATCGAAAGTCTACAATGTTCCGGTGTTCCTCTTTTGTGTTTTCCGCTAAGGGGAGATCAGTTCACCAATAGGAAGATAGTGGTCGATGATTGGGGGATTGGAATAAACCTATGTGATAGTAAGCCGTTGACTAGGGTGGAAGTAGCAGCAAAAATCAACCGTTTGATGCTTGGAAAATCAGCTAACAAGTTGAAGAAAGAGGTAATTAAGGTGAGGCAGATGGTATTGAATGCCTTGCCGATAAATGGTTCATCAGAGAAAAGTTTATCCAATTTTATTATTGACGTGAAGGCCAAAATTAATGGACGAATTGCCGATGATCAATAGGACGAATTGCCGATGATCAATAGGTCAAATGAGATGGAACAGGGTAGCATAGGATTGAGTTTATGAGGGCATGTGTTTAAAAAAATAATGGACAAATTTGACAAATCCTCTTAAAGCTCTTTTCTCTTTTTTTTTTTCCCTTCTTTTTTTCTCTTCTCTATCTCTTAAAGCTTTTTTGCCAAGTTCTTCAACTGTTGTAACGGTTGCTTTGATGACTACAAATTTTTACTAGAGCAAGTTATAACTTATTCATTATTTTAGTGTTGAAACTTCAAAGAAGTTCAAATATTTATTTGTTGTCATTAAATGTAATTTCAGGACCTTTTTGGAAACTTTTGATTCACTAAAAAGGGTGTGAAGATCAAACTAAAGGTTCAAATTAGATACTTGATGCCGAATCCAAGACAGAACGTATCAAAATACCACATTGAACATCCTGCAATGATGGTAACTTATTTCATGTTTATAAAACCATGAGATCATGCAATTCTTTAAAATCACAAAAAATGAAGCTAAATTTGGAATGGAAAGTGGATTTCATTCTATGCAACACAGTTGAGGAGCTTGAATCCGATAACATTTTTGTCTTACAAGATAAAATCAACCAACAAATGCATTGGCCCATTAAATTCCGTATCAAGAATTTTTATTCAGGTTAAAAGAATAGGATGAGAATTAAATTTAGAACTTCAAAATAATCAATTTTATTTCTCCAACATAAAATTGGAACGGAATAGCTGCACATATCCTATACAGTATATACCCACTTTTGATCGTGAAAACATTAAAAGCAATAAAAACGCATAGATGCTCTTAAAATAAATAAATAAATAGAGTCATGTGAGAACAGGTTGAAGATAAGGTAATAACTATAAGCAATCAAAAGGTCATCCGTTCAAGACACAAGTAGCTATATATAGCTATAGTATATCAGAGATCAATAATTCACTTCTTAACGAGAGAAAAGTCTTTGGCAAAAGCTAAAAAAAACAAAAACAAAACAAAACAAAACAACGAGAGAAAGTTCAAAAGTTATAAAAGCAATACCTTCGTATACGAAACCATCGTCTTATGTCTAGCTTTTTAACAGTAGTTTTCACAGGAACTATCGTTAAAAATGTCTCTTGAGTGACATTCGCGTTACATCGCACACATATATTTCACGGTGGCTGATACCGGCGGAAATTTCTTGATTTTTCTTGATTAATAGAGATTTTACAGTTATGAAACCTTTTAATGATGGTTCTTAATTATCATGAAAAACCTCTTTTTTTGAACTTGAGGGTAGAGTGTTTGAACTAAATTTACAGTGTGAATTTATTAATTTACCGCCATGTAAAAACCCATTTTTGTCCTAGTGTAAGAACATTATATATATGTACATGTGCCAGCTAAGATATAAAAACCTGTGCTTCTGAAGAAAAAGAAAAAAAAAAAATCAGCTTACTCTTTTGGCCATGGAGAACAACAATTCAAAGCCCCACGCTATAATGTTTCCCCTTCCATACCAAGGCTACGTCACTCCATCTATCCAACTAGCCATGAAACTGGCCTCAAAGGGCTTCACTATAACCTTTGTAAACACTGAATTTATCCACCACCAAATTATAACCAGCTCACAACCCGATTATAGCACCGTCGACGGCGGATCAGGAGACGACGATATCTTCGACAAAGCCCGCGATTTAGGCCTCGACATCCGCTACAAGACGATGACCGACGGTTTTCCATTGGACTTCAACAGAATGCTTAATCATGGACAGATTGTAGAAAAAAAACTTTCTAGGCTTCCCTGCCCATGTTGATGAACTTGTTGGAAACTTAGTAAAATCTGATCCATCAGTCTCTTGCTTGATTGCGGATACTTTCTACACATGGGCACCACTGATTTCCCAGAAGTATAAGCTTGTCAATATTTCTTTTTGGACTCAACCGGCTTTAGTCTTCAATATCTACTACCACATGGACTTCCTTATTACTGATGGTCATTTTCCTCCGCAATGTAAGTCCTATCCGTAAATAGTTTCTCGCATAGTTGCACTAAAATTTATATTAGATTCTTTCAGTTTTGCATATATATATATATATATATATTTCATTTTCACACTCTTTTTAAGAGTTTTTTATTATTCATTTTAGATAATCTTAAGGACACTGCCATCGATTACATACCGGGTGTGAAGGCTATAGAACCAAAGGACTTGTCATCATACCTTCAAGAAACCGATAAAGGGCCTCATGAGTTCTTCGATAAGGTATTTAAGGAAGTAAAAAGTGCAGATTTCATTCTTTGCAACACGATTCAAGAGCTTGAATCAGACACCATCTTTGCCTTACAAGAGAAAAAACCGATATTCGCAATCAGTCCGCAAGTACTTTCTCCATTCGGGTTCGCCAAGAGCAGCACCGTTCCGACGAGCCTAAGGGCCAAGTTTGACTGCAGCCAATGGCTAAACACCAAGCCGCGAGGTTCGGGTTTGTACATCTCATTTGGTAGCTTCATTTCACCTAAAAAATGTGACATTGAAGAAATAGCACATGGGGTTTTGTTTAGTGGAATGAACTTCGTATGGGTTCTTCACCATGATGCTGTGAGTTGTGAAGAATCTTGTGTTTTACCATTTGGATTTGAAGATATGATCAAAGATAAGGGCTTGATAGTTCCATGGTGTAACCAAGTTGAGGTGCTCTCACATCCTTCAATAGGAGGGTTCCTCACACATTGTGGATGGAATTCGATACTCGAAAGTCTACAGTGCTCCGGTGTTCCGCTTCTGTGTTTTCCTCTAAAAGGAGATCAGATCACCAATAGAAAGTTAGTGGTTGATGATTGGAGGATTGGACTCAACCTATGTGATAGGAAGCCATTGACAAGGTTGGAAGCAGCAGATAAGATCAAATGTTTGATGAGTGGGAAATCGGACGGTCATGAATTGCTGGAACAGGTAATTAAGGTGAGGCAAACAGTAGGGAATGCCATGGCCAAAGATGGTTCATGTGAGAAGAATTTGCACCAGTTTATTGTTGATGTGAAGGTCAAAATTGGTGAGCGGATTATTTGACAATAGCAATAACGGATAGATATAGATTCATAAAATTAATTCATTGAATATGGAAGTGTTTAGGTAAAGGATTAATTTCTTCAGACAACAAAATCTGAGCAAAACTTTTGTCAACTTCTATTATTGTAGGTTATTTCCCAAAACCATGGGCTGAATTTTCTAAGCTTTGTACGTTATTTAAGATATGTTTGTTTCACAACTCAAGTTGTGAACTTGAGTTGTTTATGTGAGAAAAAAATATTATAGTAAAAAAAGTTAAATTTGAATTTTTGTGAGAAAAAATACTATAACAAAAGAATTTGAGTTGTTAAAAGAACAACTCAAGTTGAATTTGAACTTTTGTATGATTTTTAGTTTCTAGCATGTGACTGATTCTAGTGTTGTTTCGATTAAATATGCAACGCTTCAACCCACCATGGGGTCTCTCTTGCGGGAACCCCGACATAGCTGGGTCATATACTCGTTATCCATACGTACTATCTCCTCTGGACACCTAGCGGCCTTCAGGGATTTTTTCGCGTTACCCAACACTTGAACTCAATACCTTCCTATTATAACAAGTATAAAACCCAACTATGTCGGGGTCCTACAAGGTGTACCCATGGGAGGTTGAGGCATTACAAAAAAAAGGTCAATTGGTACCAATACTTGACTTAAGAATCTTATAAAGAGGGAGGTCTTGGATTCAAGTGTTGGGGGACGCAAAGAAATCCCTAAGGGCCGCTAGGTTCTTAGAGGGGACAATATAGGTGGACTCCATGGGTGTTGATACGTTACAAAATAATAAAGTTTTTTCTTTTGTTTGGAAAATTTAGAACAAAAAAAAAAAATACTAATCATGCTGTGCCTTTGTCAAATAATATTTGAAACACATTAGAAAAAAAAAAAAAAAAAAAGCTTGAATGAAATTAAATCATTAAAGAAAAAAAAAAGAGAAAAGCAACGGAAAAGAGATAAAAGGAGAAACACAGAAAGCACTGAAAAGAAGAAAGGAAAAAAAAAAGTAAAGCATCATTTATGAGAGATAATGATAGACAAATAAGAGTTAAACATAACAACAACAATAAAACTTTAATTCCAACTTAATTAGGGTCGGTTATATAAATTTTATTCTTTCACACATAAGAGTTAAACACAAAAGGGAAAAAAAAAGGTAAAGCACAAAAATGACAGAGTTAAAAAGAAAGAAAGATCTGGTTTTAAAGGTAAGAGACTGTGATAGATAAAAGAGAATGAGAAAAAAAAAAAAAGAAAAAAAAAAGAAATGCGTAAAAATGTCAAAAGGAATAGTAAAAAGAAAGAAATGAGAAAAAAAATACAAGCACTAAAACGGTGTGGAATGGATGATGAAAAGAGGGGAAAAAAAAAAGAAATGCGTAAAAATGTCAAAAGGAATAGTAAAAAGAAAGAAATGAAAAAAAAAAATACAAGCACTAAAACGGTGTGGAATGGATGATGAAAAGAGGGTAAGAGACTAGAGTAGATAAATAGAAAAGAAAAAAATAAAGAAAAAGAAAAAATAAGGTGAAAATGTCAAAACAAAAGTAAAAAGAAAGAAAGTAAAAATAAAAAATAATAAAAAAGTGCCACAAAGCTCCATTATAAACTAGACATTTTTTTGGACGAAATTGAGTTATGACTGTCAATTTTCTCTTCTAATTTTCAGTATTCGGTGGGAATCAATAAATTATAAAGTTGTTTTCCTAGCGTTTTGTGTGAATTAACATGTTAATAAATATATATACCTTAAGTTTTATTAGTTTACTTGTTCTAACCTTCTGCAACATCACGATTCAGTAAAAGTTATGTTGCCTTGGCCAAAAGATGGTTCATGTGAGAAGGAAAGGTCAAAATTGGTGAGCTGCCAAATATCATATCAAGAATAGATAGAAACAGTAAGTATTTTGGTCCATTACATACGTAACTTCAGTCAATAAAATTCTAGTCTCACTCATATAAAGATGGTCTAAGTAGGGCTGTCAATTCGTGTTGGCGGATCGTGTTCGTGTTGTGTTGAATCTCTCAGTTGACACGAATAGATTTGACCCGAACACGACCCGTTTATTAATCGTGTTAAAATACAAAACCTAAATATGACCTGTACATTGGCGAGTTGACACGACACAATACGACTAATCCGTTTATTAAACAGGTCGTAAACGTACATGTCGATCCGGTGATTATCTGCTAACACGTTTATAAAATAAGTGATTAATAAGTCTCGTTAACCTATCAAGAATAGATAGAACAGTAAGTATTTTGGTCCATTACATACGAAACTTTAGTCAATAAAATTCTAGTTTCACTCATATAAAGATGGTCAAGTACGTATCCAATCGTCAACCAAAAACAAGAGGCCCAAAATTTATATATATCAAGTTTTTGTACCACAAAAACATTCATTGTTTCAGCTTAATTAGTTTCTCAAACCATTTCACCATTTTTTTTCCCCTCCAAAAGCCCCATGGAGAACACTTATACAAAAAAGCCTCATGCAATTATGATTCCCCTACACTACCAAGGCCATGTCACCCCTTCTGTAAATCTAGCCATTAAACTTGCCTCAAAAGGCTTCATCATCACCTTTGTCAACACTGAAATAGTCCACCACCAAATAACCAAATCAAAAAGCTTCAACACCACAGAATTAGAAGAAAAGGATCGTGACATCTTCGCCGGAGCTCGAAAATCAGGGCTAGACATACGCTACAAGACGGTGAGCGACGGTTTTCCGTTGAGTTTCGATAGATTTCTCAACGCCAAGCAGTTCGGTGAGGGCAGTCTGCATGTGTTCCCGGCTCATGTGGATGAACTTGTTGGAAACTTAGTTAGAGAAGATCCCTCGGTTTCTTGCTTGATTGCTGACACTTTCTTTACATGGACTTCATGGATAGCCAAAAAGTATAAGCTTATCAATGTTTCTTTCTGGACTGAACCAGCTTTGGTCTTCACTCTCTACTATCACGTGGACCTTCTAATTCAAAATGGCCACTTTGCTTCTAATGGTATGTATATAGGTTTTCTTTTCCAAAACTAATCTATTTTCTTTATAAGATTTTGTGTTAGTTTGAGAAAAGTGCACGTTTAGTACTCAATTCTAGTATATTAGAAAATTTTTGTAATTTTTGTAATTTTTTTTTTTTTTTAAAGAATAATGCTCGGTATTTGAAAGGCAACAAACCCCCCCTGTTTTCTTTCCTTTTTTTTTTTTTTTTTCCCTCCGTGTGAAATATCAAAGATGAATGTCTTTTTACCATAAAATTCTATATATGCGTTTTATTGATGAATTAATTTTTTTAGTTTGACATACGCAGTACAACAATACTAATCTTGTTAAAAATTCCAATCTAATACCAATTGACTTGTTGCTTTTCAATTGGTGAAGGTTATTATCTCTGTTTAGAGAAGATTCTGCTTGTATTTCACTCATAATTGTTAACAGACAAGTCACACATCGCGTTAGTTAGCATTTATTTATATATTTTGTTAGAGAATCAATGAGCTTCTCATTTTTGATTGAATGGATTAGATAATCGCGAGGACACCATTGAATACATACCTGGTGTCAAGGCTATAGAACCAAAGGACTTACCATCATTCTTTCAATCAACTGATACAAACACACTTCGACACCGGATCATATATAAGTCCTTCGAAGATGTTAAGGCCGCGGATTTCATTCTTTGCAACACGGTCCAGGAGCTTGAATCCGACACCATTTCGGCCATACAAGATAAGCAGCCAATATATGCAATTGGTCCTGTTTTACCATCCGAGTTTACTAAGAGCATTGTTCCGACAAGCCTAAAGGCCGAGTTCGACTGTAGCCAATGGCTAAACAGCAAGCCTCAAGGTTCAGTTTTGTACGTTTCGTTTGGGAGCGCTCTTCCTTCTAAAAAGAGTGACATTGAAGAAATAGCACATGGGCTTGCGCTTAGTGGAGTGAATTTCATTTGGGTTCTTCGCCCTGATGCTGTGAGTTATGAGGAGCCTTATGTTCTACCACTTGAAATTGAGGATAAGATCAAAGATAAGGGCTTGATAGTTCAGTGGTGTAATCAAGTTGAGGTGATTTCAAATCCGGCAATCGGAGGCTTTTTGACACATTGCGGATGGAATTCAGTCATGGAAAGTCTACGGTGTGGGGTACCGTTGCTATGTTTCCCTCTGTTCACCGATCAGCCTACTAATAGGAAGCTGGTGGTTGATGATCTGAGGGTTGGAATCAACCTTTGCATTAGGGAGCCGTTGACGAGGTCGGAAGTGGCGCAGAAGATCAACCGTTTGATGAGCGGAAAATCAGCTGAAGAATTGAGGAAGGAGACAATGAAGGTGAGGTCAACATCAGAGAAGGCCTTAGCCATAGCTGGTTCATCAGAGAAGAATTTGTGTCAGTTCATTGATGATGTGAAGGATAAAATTAGTGAACTTTTTTTGGAAAATAGTAATAATAGATAGATAGCTACAATCAATTCATTGAATTTCTGGTCCATTTACTTCAAACAATAAATTCTGAGCAAAACTTTGGTTTTGTGGGTTGGATTTTCTAATCTCTGTAACTTTCTAGTGTGTGACTGATACTAAAGTATTGCGATTGAATGATAAACTAAATCTGATTCTGTCTGCCTTTAATATCTATACCAAAATATTTTATATCTCTGTCGTTGATTTTGTTAAGGATTTTCTTCTTTTTCAAAAATTATGTGGTAGGTACAAAAAAAAAAAAATCATAATTTTATCATGCAAACTTGGAGCATTAGATGATAGCTGAATCATATTCGACAAAAAAAAAAAAAAAAGTTCCTTTTATTTTTGAAACAAAAAAATTGCAAATTCAGTTCATAAAAATTTAACTGATGGAGTATTTTTAACTGAGAGTATTTTTATCCTAAAAAAGAAATTTTACATTTGCTAGACAGTTGATTGGTTATCTCCTTTCAAGGGTTGCGCTGTTAATTATCTTGTCCGAATTAACTATTACTGCGGGATTGTTGGAGATTTACTGCTGGATTAATCCAACGCCGGAATCTTAACTTCAAATTGTAACTCTTTAACGGTTAATGGTTGTTACTGGACTAAAAATTAATAAAACAGTAAATTGCAATGTTGCACTCTAAACTATTTGGTTTTGCATAATGCGCCATAAATTTTGAATTTTGGCATATTGCACTTAAACTTTAATATCAATTGCAATTAAGATCCAATAGTTAAATTCAAATTGACGATTTAAAAGACGAGATTGACACATAAAAGATAAAAATCGTTATTTTTTAAACTATGTCAAAGTGTAAATCTCGTGTCTCAACTTATCAATTTGATAACGTCATCAGTTATTGAACTTCAATTGTAACTGATTTTAAAATTTAAGGTGCAATATACTAAAATTAAAAGTTTAAAGTACATTATGCAATTTTCTCTTAATAAAATGTTAAGTACTCATTCCACGTTGTTTGACATTACATGATACTATTATAACCAGCCAAATTGGAAATGACTTTCCAGCTAATCTATTGAGGTGTCAGTTTCATTTTGTGCAACGTCTTTTTCTTTTTAATTTTTAATTTGAGTATATTGTGATATGTCATCACATCCTTTCTCCATTCTTTGTCGTGTTATGCTTTTCCACCACTTTTCTCTTGCTTCTTTATGAATATTCTCGTCAACCCAGTAAACTCTCTCATCAAGCCAGTAAATTCCAAACTAAACAATAATTGAAGCACCTTGATTTGTTCCCTTTTGATGATTTTGACCCTTTTTGAGATTTTTATTTTCCTTTCCCCTTGTTACAAAAATTGCGAAAGTTTTTTTTTTAGTTAAAATTGTGGGTTCAATTGCAAGTTTTATGGGGGTATTTTGAAATCAAGGGAATATAACCAAAAAAAAAAAAAAAGAAAAAGAAAAAGAAAGAAAACGTTTCTCGAACTAATCAGATTATCTAGAGCATAAAAATAACAGCAACTTATATTTTAAGCTGTAGTACTTTTCCCTTTGATTCCCTTTAATGTAACTTGTAAAAATAATTTGGAATGACCACATTATTATGCTGTTAATAACCATAAAAAAAAAAAAAAAAAGACAGTTATTACAGACAGCGACAGAGAGAAGAACAATTTTGGCTGTTAATCATAAAGTATTTGGAATCCTTTGTTTCTTGTCTCACATATAGAACAACTTCAAATCCTTAGCCAAAACAAAAACCAGAGGCCCAAAATTCATCTCCACTTTTCTCCCACTTCAAAATTTCATTTCAGATTATTTCCTCAATCATCTCACCATATCTTTTCCTCCAAAAGCCTCCATGGAGAACACTAGTACTACAAAGCCTCATGCAATTATGATTCCCTTTTATTTCCAAGGCCATATCACTCCATTTGTAAATCTAGCCATTAAACTTGCCTCAGAAGGCTTCACCCTCACCTTTGTCAACACTGAAATAATTCACCACCAAATAACGAAATCAAAAGACTCAAACACCACAGAACTAGAGGAAAACGATCATGACATATTCGCCGGAGCTCGAAAGTCGGGCCTTGACATACGCTACAAGACGGTGAGCGACGGTTTTCCGTTGAGTTTCAACAGATTGCTCAACATCGACCAGTTCTGCGAGGGCGGTCTGCATGTGTTCCCGGCTCATGTGGATGAACTTGTTGGAAACTTAGTTAGAGAAGATCCCTCGGTTTCTTGCTTGATTGCTGACACTTTCTTTTCATGGACTTCCTGGATAGCCAAAAAGTATAAGCTTATCAATGTTTCTTTCTGGACTGAACCAGCTTTGGTCTTCACTCTCAACTATCACTGGGACCTTCTCGTTAAAAATGGCCACTTTGCTTCTAACGGTACAAACCTTTTTCTTATCGAAAACTAATCCTCTTTTATGCTTTTGTATAGAGATTTTAAATAGCCAAGTTTCAAAAAAGCACCCTTCTAGTGCTTACTCATTAATTGATAAGTGACAAGTCATATGTCGGGTTAGTTGATATTTATTTATTTTTAAGATTTGATCACGGAATCAATGAGCTTTCTCTTATTTGATTGTCTGGATTAGATAATCGTGAGGACACAATCGACTACATACCGGGTGTCAAGGCTATAGAACCAAAGGACTTGACATCATTCCTTCAATCAACCAATACAAACACAATACAACACCGGAGCATCTACAAGTCATTTGAAGACGCCAAAAACGCAGATTTCATTCTTTGCAACACTGTCCAAGAGCTTGAATCAGACACCATTTTGGCCATACAAGAGAAGCAGCCAATGTATGCAATTGGTCCCGTTTTTCCATCTGAGTTTACCGAGAGCATTGTTCCCACAAGCCTAAAGGCCGGTTTTGATTGCAGCCAATGGCTTGACACCAAGCCAAGAGGTTCGGTATTGTACATCTCATTTGGTAGCTTCGTGGTTTCTGAAACAAGTGACATTGAAGAAATAGCACACGGGATTGTGCTTAGTGGCGTGAATTTCATATGGGTTCTTCGCCGTGATGCCGCAAGTTATGAGGAGTCTTATATTCTACCAATCGGAATTGAGGATGAGATCAAAGATAGGGGCTTGATAGTTCCATGGTGCAGTCAAGTTGAGGTGATTTCAAATCCAGCAATTGGAGGCTTCTTGACACATTGTGGATGGAATTCGATATTAGAAAGTGTATGGTGTGGGGTGCCATTACTTTGTTATCCTCTGTACGCTGATCAGCCTACTAATAAGAAATTGGTGGTTGATGATTGGAGGGTTGGAATCAATCTTTGTGATAGGAAGCCATTGGGGAGATCAGAAGTGGCACAGAAGATCAACCGATTGATGAGTGGTAAATCAGCTGAAGAATTGAGGGAGGAGACGATGAATTTGAGGACAACATTAGAGAATGCCTTGGCCACGGATGGTTCATCAGAGAAGAATTTGTCTCAGTTCATTACTGATGTAAAGGCAAAAATTGACAACCGCAAGATCAGTTGTGGCAACAAGGCATGAAAGACATTATCAGTTACTTTTTTTTTTTACGATTGTAAAACCATATGTACGGCTTTGTGGCAATTGAATGTCCCAATGATACCACATTCTCAGCGATGTATACCTGGAAACAATTTTCAAGTACGATCTCTAGAGACCGTTGAAAATGCACGTCCTCAACTCATCATTAGTGGCCAATGTACATAGACAATCCATCCAAAGTAATTAGATCGAGGAAAATTGAATTAAAAAAAAAAAACAAAACAAACAAATTAAAAAGAAAAACTAATTAAGGACAACAAGAATGTACAAGAAATCAACATGGAAGACCAGGGGATGTCCACTTAACAAAGTCCTTTTTGGTCTGTTAAGGTTGCACACAGCTCCTCACATCAGCTTTGTGATCACAATTTACAGAGAACTATCAAAACAATAAAAGCCGGAGCAAACTATGAGAATTTTCTTCCGATATATTTCAATCAGAAAAACAATGCAAGCAAATGCCGGAATCTCTTTGGCTGGCAAAAGCACCTTTAGTATGCAACCATCTGAAGTCAGCTGATCTGGGAGATCATTTGTATACTCTATACTCCAACGTTAAAGCTCGCATCTAGAAGATGTCACCACCAGTAATCAATTCAACAAAGCTCAAAGTTCACTGCCAATTTTAAAATTTGAAAAGGAGGTAGTTTCTCGAGCTTCGACTGTTGATGCTGATTCTTTCTTGTCCATCCCAAAAAACGAGCAATTCTGAAACGCATCCAGACTGCTGGCTATCAGTCGGTTTAACCCACCAAGACTATCGCTCAGAATTATATCTTCACTGTGGTACTTGGAAGATGGTATATCCAAATCTAGCGGTCCTAGGGAATCAGGCTGCAGAGAGGAACAAATCAGATGAACTATCCAAACAAGCGTCTGCCTGAAAAGGTCATTTGCCACAATATAAACGAAATCAACAAATATAATATTGTGGCAAAATGACCAAGTTCAGTATAATGATTGACGTGATTTTTAGCAGAAGTGAATCAATAAAAACTGAATAGATATCTAATAGGATTCAGAATAATGGAAGCAGAAATCTGAAAGAAGTACCCAATAAATATCTGCAAGATCATTGAAATCTTTTACCGGCTCACACTCATCCATAGGATCTCCTTGAGAAGAATTATCAGTTGGCCCGTCCACATCTGATAACTCCTGCAGGAAATATTGTGTGTGTGAGACCCAATTTCACTTGCAAGCACCTATGCCTATTTTCCAGCAAAAATGATTGCCTAAATCAAACATCACCACTAACTGATACCTCATCCAAATAGCCAGAGTCCATCAAGCTTGTTCTAGCAGTTTGTTTGTAAGTGCTCACAGAAGCAACACCTAAAAAACATTGAGTCTCCTCGCGATGAACTTGGTTCCTTTGAAATAAGAAGCCATCGCATGTTTCTTCAGCATCCAAGATGGAAGGTGCCTGAGATTCCAAGATAGGTTGGCATCCCATCTTGTCTTGCTGTCGAGAAATATGAGCGGCAATAGCTGCATCAAATGAGTCACAGCTGAACGGAACCTGCTGAAGGCAGTGAGAGCTTTCAGGAATAGGTGGATGCATGCAGTTAGCATTTATATCCTGAGACATTCCTGAAAGCAGATCTCCAACACTTACGTTGGTGAGGCTGTCAGCCCACTCCCCAGCAGATAGACCGCTTCCGTTGCACAATCGCATGCCATCCTAAGTTTACAGGAAAAGTTGCATGCTCAGGAAATATTGGTAAGCACAAATGACGTTGATGACATATAGACCAAAGGCAGATTTGCAATCAATTTCACCGGATAGTTTGATTCCTACTACATAAGAACAAAATTTTCGCTGGTGACCTTACCATTAGAAAATTTCAGTTATTGCAATATAAAATTTTCATGTGATGGAAATTTCTCTCTTAATTTGTCAACTAAAAACATGCATGATGTTCATTTGAACAAGGAAAATTAAAATGAGAAGAAGTTCAATGCCCTCAATGGTGCACAAGTTGATACTATAACCTGGCATATTTATTATTATTACTCTTAAAAAACGAACAGAGAAAGATAACTACCATATCTCCCAAATGTCTTGTAATAGTCTCTTCACCAGCCCCCTTTCCATGCCACGATTTATTTACAGTAGGGTCAGAGGACTCCACCAGGTTATCAACCGGACCTTCAACGTTAGGCCTTTCATTGGGCACATTGGTTGAGGTCAACGTGTAAGTGTGGTTTTTGTTCACCGATACTAGATTATTGTTATTGGGACCCGTTGCCTGATAATTGGTTGCTGGCTGAGAGATGGATGCTGAACTCATAATTGCCTCATCCCTCGTTTCCATATTCGGATCATGCTCTCTTGGAATGCAGCAAGATGCTGCAGGTGCTTTCTCTTGCAATGCGATAGTCTCATGTTCAGAAGTGGGAAACCAACAATACCTTCAAGAATATTTGACAGTCAGTTATGATATGTATGGACTTGATATTCAACCATTTTATCTATTATGAAGTAAAAAAGTATTGAACCTTAAACGAAAAACAGGAGGGCTTCCAATCATAGCATATACATCCGCAGCACTAACAACTGAGTCCTGTGTCCATCTCTGACAACCCACCAGGCTGTCCCTTTGGGCACCATAAGGGAAAAGCATTAGCTCTCCAGATGCAATACTTGAACTACCCCATTTGCGATTCAGATGTTCCAAAACTGATGATATTCTTTTCCGACTACTAAGAGTAAGCTCAAGGTGGGGATTGTGTTTATCCTATGGACATATGGAAAGCACAACATTAGTTGCATTCGGTGAATGTTGTTCAGTTAAATCGCTAAAAACACAATGCTTATGAGTGCCCACCATTTCCAACGCTCTCCTAGTACCATCATCAATTGGGAACAGCTGGAGCTTGAGTTTCATAGCTGAATGTATGTTATTCTCAACAAAAGGACTTTGAGGAAAAGTAGGCAAAGAGTGAAGAACTTGTCCAAGAGGGTAAGAACTCTTGGTTTGCCCTGGAAATCAAAATCAAACAAACCATGACATAAAGAAATTTCTAAAATCCACCGTGAATAACATCTTTAAGGAGATATAACAAACAAGAACAATCAACAAATATGCAACTGATTTACCTGAAGTACTTTGGTCTTGTTCAATCTCTTTATCAATTGTTGTCCGCTCCAAGTGTTCAGCAGCATCAGCAACCAAAGAAACCCCAGCAATTGCCGCTTTTTCCCATTTTTTATAGGCCGCTGATGATACAACAGCTGAGAGTAAACATGTTATAGCTCAGTCCAGAGTTAACACTATAAAGTCGAAAAACCAATAATTTTATCCTTTTTGCTTTAGGTAAAATACATTTAAATCAAATAAGGTTGAATCCATAAATTTATTCTCATTCTTATATCAGTTCGTTTAACCAAAAGAAGGTACACTAAAATACCTAGAAATAACACAAAAGAAGAAAGAGTCAAAGAATGAAGAAAATCTAGCAACTCTTTTTCTTAACAGCTAAAAGGAAAAAGGAATAAATATCTGAAGCGAAAATACACACATAGATAACCTGGTTTCCTCCTTTGCCTTGCAGGCTTCATGGTAGTTGAGTCACCTTTACTGTTACCACGGTTAGTGCTTACATTTACATTGCGCTTTGATGATGCTTTTCCAGATCCTACTTTCTGAATGTTTTGACTATCAACAAGAACTAGTTTAACAGTACGATTATCCTGTCCAGGCACTCTACTCTGATTTGAAACTGAGCTTGAAACAGGAGAGCTGTATTCCCCTTGAGGAGGCCGCTTCCTAACACTTTTCTTACGATCTTTTAGGAGTTGGTGCTCCTTCATTGCGAAGGATATTACAGTCAGTTAAGAAAAAAAAAAAAAACAGAAAATATAAAGAAGAATAAAAAATAAACGGGCAAAAAAATGCTTACCAAGGCTTCTACAAATATCTTAAATCTTCGAGGCTTCAAGTGAAGTTTTGATGCTTTGCAGCTATACTTTTCTAATAAAGACCACCTGTAACAAATGGTTCTCACTTCTCAGCTTCCAGATGAGAACTTTAGCAAATATAACATTTTTATGATCCTCAAATCATTAGCTTCACTATAGATTACCTATTGTATTTGTATACCATGATGCTATGCTAATCCATTTACTCTACAAGACTATAAAAGATTGGGATTTGGGAAAGTATGCCCTCACCAGTGAGAGTCAAATACCAGGACCCAACTTCATTGGCTCCCCAACTTATAAAGCCTTTACAAACTATAGTCAAATTGAAAAAATGAACAATGTAGCTTACCAACGAAGCATGGCAGCATTAGTATCTTTAGAATTTTTAGCATCAAGATACAATCCTGGACCAAGAAGCTTGTTCATACGCCTTACAAGACGATAGTAATAGTGTCTGACCTGAAAAGCATAAAAATTCATAGAAAAGAGGATTATAAAATCAAAGAAAATATATTGCAGGAGGAAATTGTCAAGATCAGCATGCAAAAAACCCAAAACATACTATCATAATAAGTACCTGATCCTTATTTTTACTTTGCACACGACAAGTGATCTTTTCAAAATTCTGAAACCAATGAATAATGTCATTAGAAACCACCATAAGGTTAACATTCTAATACCGAAACTAATAAGAAAATAGATATGACATGCCTTGCCAACTTGTCGTAGCCCAGTAAAGAAATTTTCCTCCTCTTGACGGGTCCAAGCAGCCCACTGACGTGTTGGCTTTTTAACTGCATTTGGCAATTTGTATATCGAAATAAATTAAGAGAAAGATGCTCTTAGAGGGCGCAACCATATCATCAAAACAGCAATTAATATGTAGTTGATATTAGCGCTAATCGAACAAAATACCTGGCTGCTGAGGAACAATGTTAATTGGTGCCAATGAGGCTACCCCATGATCTCTCTCATGGATCGCAATATTCTCCGAATGGAGGTTTGCCTCAGATTGCAAGATGACTCCCGACTCCATCAGCATGTTAAATGCGCAACATCAACTGTATATGCTCATGTTCCTGGATTCAGAACGTTCAAATGATGTTTAACTTGATATTCACAATGGTGCAAGGTCCATTAGCATCACAAAAGAGGGGAAAAGAAAACAAAAGAGGAAATAAAACAACTCTTAAACAAGAAAATCAAGCTACAAGGAGTCAAACATCACAAACTAAACCCAAATTATATGTCCCAAAAACTTGAACCTACACAAGGATGTGCCATAATCCCAATTGCATTGCCGCGATCCAGTTTTTATTCAAATAACCAGAAATTTCAATAAAAGATTTTCACTTGTTCTTTAAATGATAATAAAAAATAAAAAAAAATAAAAAAAAATTGAAGTCCTTGCAAACCCTAAATTGATCAATTTCTGCCAAGAAAACCTATATTGACTTCGAGAGCAAAAGAAAAGTAGAGCTAAGCAATTAAACTTCGTTAAATAAGGATTTAAGACCCAAAAAAACAAAAAGAAAACCTCTTTGGCAGCTTAGAAAATGCAGAAAAAGAATCGACTTTTCAATCATACACAATATCAGATCCAAACAACAATACAAAACAAATATTTTTAAATTAAGTTGAATAAATTTCCAGTTTTTCTCATAATAAACAGCGACTACAAAACAAAAGATTCAAAATTTTTCCTCTATTCTTCACCCCCAATTTTCCGAGCATCCAAACAACGATTCTGGATTCAAACTAGAACGTAAACGAACAGCGCGAGCACATATTGCAATCAAAAGAACCGAATCTAAAAAATTCCAGAATTCACGATGAGTACCTGAGAGAGATTTTGAAAGGATAATCGATGGAGAAATCCCTAGAAACGAAAATGGAGGCTTCGAGCCTCGGAGAAAGCGATGGAAACCGGAGAGAATCTTCCGACAGACGTCTACAGTTCGGTGTGGTGGTGAGACGAAAAGAGAAGGAACGAATTTTACTTTCGAAGAAAAAAAAAGGAAAAAAAAAATAAACGTGATTAATTACTTCTTTTTTCAAAGGGAAAAAAGAAAGAAAGGCGTAATTAGTTAATTTCTTCAAGGCAGAAAAACAAAATGGGTGAGGTTTTCTATTTTTTTTATTGGGTCTATATTTTTGTACCAAAGGAAAGGTAAAGCACTAAAGCCAAAGCAAAAGAGGTTTAAAATTGGCCCTTTATGGTTTTTGGGGGCATTTTTATGGTTCACCTCAACACTTTGCATTCCCCCAAAAAAAAAAAAAAAAAAAAAGCAAAAATGAAGAAACCTTTAAAAGAAAGGCTTATTCAAGTTGATTATACAACCGACAGCATTTTTTTTTTTAATGCATCAAGGTATTGAAAATGCAAAAGATGGAACGCAATATATTGAATATTAAAGCATCTTTAATTTGAGATATTATCATACAAATAAATTAGGAAAAGAGAACAATTCAAGTGTCAAAATTGGGTTCACCAATCTCTAAAGGTTTACATTCTCTTAGATTTAATTTTTTTTCTTTTTGTTTTTTTTGCCCCTTTTACTTGTTAGTTTGCATAAAATTTTCAATAATTGAAAAACTTAAGAATTGATATGCTATTTTGAGACGGATCCATCAATAAGTTATAAATATATTGATGAACCACTATTTTATGAAACAATTTTAGCATTTTCGAGATTTAAGTTTTATATTTGTGCTTCTCTTGCATCTTCTTTATTATTATTATTATTATTTTTAAGGAACTTAATTTATTTATGGTCCTTACCAAAAAAGAAAAAAGTTTTTTTAATATTTTAAAATTAACAATTAGGCATCATCTTGAGCATCTTTAAACTACAAACTCTAAGATAATAATAATAAAAAAATAAATTATTCCTAAAATATTAGCCAAAAGCAATTTTAACAAAGTTTACATTTTTTTTTTAAATAAATAATGCTTGTTCCACAATACGCCTCAAGCATTCATACTTTTGATGGAGTCAAGCTTTAGATGTTTAGCACAAAACTAATTAATTAGTTAAAAATTATAAAATTCCAAAGCCGTTTCCTGAACATGAGATTAGTGGAAGTAATGGTATTTTTGTGGGGGTCCCATTTTAATTAAGCACACGGATTGAAACGCGCTTTTTTTTTTTTTTTTTTCCTCAAACCACTCTTTGCTTTGAATGTCACTGGCAAACTTAGCTCAAAGGGCATTTAAGAAGGAACCAAACGGGGAACAACGGGAATCCGGAATCCCCACAATAAAAACACATTAAAAGCCCACGATATTTTAGGATTGCCCTTGTCAGCTTTCTCAATCAGATAATTTGTCCAAAGTTTGTCCAAGTTACCAGCACCCAAAAAAAAAAGAAAAAAAAAAAAAAAAAAAAAAAACCTTTTTATATATCTTAACTTGATCATCTCACTTAAAAAAAACAAGAAAAAAAAAAAGAAAATATTTACTTTAAAAAAAAAGGAAAAAAAAAAAGAGGAGAGGAAAATCCACTCCCGTTCATGCTTAGACAAAACAATCTAGCATATTTAGTTTGAGGGTTCAAACCACCATAATTTTAGTTCAAACTGTGAACTCTCACAAAAAATTAAATTTAAAAAATTCTATTACAGTGTTTTTTTCTAAACAAAATTTAAATTATAATTCAAATCACCTGGTTTAAACCCTCAAACCAAACAAGCACCAAGACTATTCTTGACTTGTTCTCTAATAACTCTACTTGTTATTATCCTCAAAAGGCTATATATTGCCCCTATTGATTGTTATCACATGTTTTCAATAAATTAATAGATTCATGTATTAACTCTGAGACTCACTGATTGATTATTATCATGCAATTTCAACCAATTATAAATTCACATGTCAACTCTGAGACCCACCGATTGATCATTACCACGCATTTTTGACGAATCACAAATTCACATGTCAACTCTGAGACTCACTAATTACGACATATGGTCTCCAAAAATCTTACTCTTACAGGTCACTCTCTAAGTTGGTTAATGGAGGTAACTAGCATTTTTCTAAGGGTACATCTCCTGTACCTGTATGCAACAACTCACTTGTATGTTATGAATGCCTAGATTATATGGCTTAGAAATATCAAATGTGGTCCCTAAAAGGCTATAGAAATGAACCTCATATAAATGACCTCTGAGAAGTACAAAGATATCTAGTTTGTTCCATTTGAAGAACCAGCTTCATATGTCAGCTCTTCCAATAAATTTAGAAAGAATTAGTCTGTACATTGGGGCGCCACGGTCCAACACGTGTTGTTCCCAATCCGACCGAACCCCAAATGGGTTCTCCTTCAGCCACCCTCGACTGGTCATGGCATTGCTCTCTTCATGCACAATGAGTTTGCCCTTGCCATACTTCAAGAACTCTTCTTTCATTCTCATTGAGACAGCCTCTATGTCAGATTGCAGAAAGACCTAAAAATTACAAGAAAAAAGTTTGTAAATAGTTTGACTATGCTTGAAAAAGAACTCCCTGGTTTTCAATATGAAAATCGCCAGCATACATTTCCCGATTTCCGCAATATCAACACTATACATTGTGAAGAATATTGTTACTTGAAGTGATTGGTAAAGAGAGCCAAAAAAAGGAGAGAAATCAAGCTAAACATTTCCTATCAATTGAAACCAGTTTACCAAGGTGAATTCCAAAACAATGTTTTCACCTTTCCATTAGGCGCAAGAAGTTCCACTACTGCTTCAACTAATGATCTCTGCAGCATTCTCCATCTATGTTCTGGATTGTTGAAATCGGGATTCGGACACTGAATTGTGAAAAAAATGAGATCCCACTTAAAAAGTAGTACAAGATAAATTTTCACTGATATAAATTTAAGACTGTTGGAAGAATCTACTCTTTACCCTAATCCCAACTTCATTATTGTAAATAGCAGTATAGTTGAAGTGTATCCCATGTTAGCTTGTTAAGTAGTTGTTAAGTATCCATTGATTGTTCAACAAAAGAGGAACTACTGATAACTTAAATTAGCACATTTTGCTTAAACACAATGTGTCATCTCGCCTTATCATGACTCGTGACGAGAGGAGGTGACAAGTTGATTTTTTAAAAGGAAATTACTTGGAACTCCTTGAACTGATTCTGAAGAGTGAAATAAAAGATGACAACCGCTGGATCTTACACTCAACCTGTATTGACACGAGAGTTAACTTTCCAGGGTAGCTAGAAACTAGAGAATGGAACGCGGACGTTGCATTTGTCATGATGAAGTACCTGATGTGGACAATGATGTTAAAGACAAAATATCTTAATAACTTGGATACTTCAACTTTCACCAATGTGATTAAGAAAACACTTAGATTCTGAACGAAAATATTAAGAAGAAGCAATTTTGGTGACCAGACACTCAATGAGAAGTTAGATATATATATATTTTTTAATAGTCTTGATCTTCCAAAACAAACAAGTATCAAATCTTAATCGTTGAATGCTTTTGTTCCCTTTCCCTAAAGAAGCTTAATGATTGAACTTGTGCCAAAACTCTGAAAGAAATAAAACAAAGAAATAAAGGTTACGGGTGCTTACAGATTTCTTATGCCAAGTCTATGGATGGAATCTAGACAACGTGTTACAAGCTGAAAGAAGATAAAAAAGCATTGATTAAAGACTGAAGGTAGAGAACATTGCACCAAGGGTGAAGACTCCGAGGAGGAAGAAAAAAGCAGGAGAGAAAAACATTTACCGTTTTGTTAATCTCTAAACCGAGATAGTTTAAATCCTTCCTTCTTTTAGACATTCCTTGAAGAAACAAGCCATTGCCTGTAATTAATTGTCAGTTGGTCAGTTAAGAACTAACAATTGCAACTAAGAATCTAAAGGACAAAAAAAATGTAAGAAGGGGCAATATAAAGAATTATTTGACATTTTGGTTTGCTTCTATTAAAACTTCCATGCATTGATTCATAGTTCTAAGAGGAGCTTATGTAATTTATTCTGTACTAGCTAACTGTGAGAAGAATGTCAATTCCTTTTCTTCTTCTTCTTTTTTCCCCCCTTTATGTACCAAGTACCAATATTAAATGAGGAAATTAAACAATGGGAAGCCAATAAATAAAAAGGGACCACCATACCACTTCCAATGTCAACTACCAAAGGCTTGGATGGATCAACATAGACTGTGTTCCAGTCGATATCAAATGGGTACGCCTGTAAGACAAACATTAAGTGACCTGAGTAATATCATAAAGATGAGCTTAATGTGATACTGGACCTTTTAGTTCAAAATATAACATATATTTAGGTCTTTTAGAGAAAGTTTATTGACATATGGTCCTTGTCATTGCCGACCATAAAGCTCAATCTGAGGCGAGATTTACTAAAATTGAAATCAAATATTAACTTACATACATAAGGATAATACATACTCTATCTAAGGCCATGACCCCTGGAAGCTTTCTTCCTTTTAGAAACTCCCATACAACAGAAGCATTGTAAACCATATTAGAAACAGAGAAACAACTTGATTCCTTGATTAGTGCTTCACATGCCATATTCCCAACAACAATCACATCACAATCTCTTTGAGAAAGTTGATTAAGAATTTGAGCCAGTTTAGAAGCTCCACTTATACAACTGCTCTTGTGGAATTTCACTGGACCAATCCATATAATTTTCTGAAATACATCGTGGGAACCAAAATAAGGTAAGTATGACGATGGAAAAAGCAGTAATAACCATGAGTTAAGTGAGTGCTTAACATTTTTGCAGTAATAAACAACTTTGTGGTGAATTTGGATATGTTATATGTATGATTTCTTGATTAGAGTGCACGCAAAACATTATACTCATAAAAAAATAAGACTTCAGATCAAGTTCAAGCTAAAGTGAAGCCACTAATTGTTACGCTATCCCTTTTTGAGCTATAAACTCTCATGTGCTAAAGGTGATTATCATGCAAATCCAATTGAGTGAAGAACATTATTTGGAAACCAAAACCAATAATATTCTACCTCATAATGTCATTTGAAAATAGTTTCAAATTTACCTTGCATTTTGTAAGCAAGGACTTTATTTCATCCAATGACACAGGCCCAATATCAACAGGTAACCACCCTAAAATAGGAAAAGTAAATATGAAGCATCCAAATATCAGAATTGCTGTCGTTTTGCAATTTCAAGCCATGTAACAATCCCAAAAGGTCAAATTATCAGATTTAGAAAATACCACCAATTTTATAGGGAAAAGGGATAAAATTAGAAAACATTTATAAGAGGACTAGTCATTTGGAAGCAAAACGGCATGATATACAATGTCTATGAACTGGAATCTCACCATCCATAATACCATGAGAAGGAAATATCTTCAATTGCGTTGGAAGACGATCATTCTTGCACCAAAAATCTTTGGGATATAGGAGTTCTACATTTCTACTTTGTGCAAACTGGACTATATCTAAAGCTTGTTTAAGTGAACCACGTTCCACCAGATTCAAAGGCACAGATAGCCCTAAGGCATGCATTATTTGAAAAGCCATCATTCCAACAAAGACTAGTCTCTCACATCTACAAGCTAAAAACCGCAAGGCGGCCGCTTTATCAAGTAGATTACCCCCTCCAATCTGCAAGTGAAAAGAAAAATGAAAACTTGTAATTCCAAACTTCCCTTTTCCTATTTAAAGAGTTGACTAAGACAAGAATTTGGAACGAAATGCATAGAAAAATAGCAACAAAAAGGTACACACAATTGCCACATAATGTTCTCTTTCAGATTCCTTAATGTTCCTAAGTTGATTTAGGCTTTCCTCAAAGTGAAAACCAGCTAGACAGGCATAGCAGAACCGAGTAACACCGACAGTGGATGCAAGAATCCTATGAGACTGGGAAAAGGAGTCATTGACAAAAATATCAACTCTGTACGACAATGCTTCAGAAAATTCTGGGCAATTAGCAACTTCCTCTTTGAACTCTGAAAGACTATCAAGAAGAAGAATATCTGCTTTCTCAAAGCTTTCCGTCCTTAATGATTTCTCAGGAGAAATGCATCCTACTGGAACAACCTTGTACTTCAACACAGATGACAGGAAATCTGAAAATATGAAAGCATTAACCAAATGCTACCTCCTATACAAGTGAAACATGTAAGAACTTCCATTCAAGAATCCTCGTAGCCATATTATCGAAAAAACTCACGTGTGTTGTGGTCTTATCATACAGATACCTTCCTATACAAAACACAAAAATCCCTTCAAACTTGAAATTTACTTCAAATCCCTCTCCTTAGTTGGTTAGATTAGGGAAAATTTCACAATTTCTCTCGTTCAGTTAAACATTGGGAGATCATCAAAAGAATTCTATCCAAACACCTTTAATAAGTATCAACTAAACATGTTTGCTAATTTTCAAATACAAGATCAAAATCAGGACTTGCTTTTTAAAACTGTATACCTGCAACAGACTCTGAAGCAAAGGGTTTTGACTTATTTTTCACACTCCAGTCACTGACTAGAATAATTTTAGCTCCGGCTTCATGTAAATACTTAATTGTCAAGAGGGCATTTGAAGCTGATTGAGAAATTTTCTCAGCCTCTTTCCCAAACAAAATGGTGGAATCAAACCTGACCAAGACAACTTTTTCAAAGAGCTCTCCCTTTGGAAATTTCCCAAGAGTTTGTACATAAGGTAAAGCGTTTGATTCTGATTCTTCTTCATTACAAGCAAAGGCCTACGACAAAAAAAATAAAATAAAATAAAATAAAAAATTCCCAGATATGAAATGAGATTCTAAACTCAATCCATTAACAAGAATTGCATTTCACATGTCTATAGAAATTAGTGTACCTTATTATCAAGTAAGCTCTCAACGTGATTAACCACCTTCAAAGTTCCTGCCAAAGAGAAAACTAACTTTCAAATTTACTCAAAATATCTTCATTTCCCATAATTTTTCTTCTTCTTGAAAAGTTTTTGGTTTGAGAAAGAAAAGACCTTGAGAGGAAGATTGAACACTGTGGCATTTGAGAGATTGGGCAGACTCTCCGGTAAACCAAAGTGGTGGTTGTTTCTGCAGCCTTGGCCAGTGGTGGGTTTTCAATTTGGATAAAAACAGTGGTTCTTGGGGTAAACTCAGGAGAAAAATCCGACCCATTTCTCTCGCTAATTCTCTCTTTTTCTGACTACCCCGTGTTGAATATATAGATTAATAACATTGCCAAAAGATAAAAAGGCTTTTTTCGTTTTGCTTAGAGTTGAGAATTTAAATTAAAAAATAAATTTATATAAAAAGAAATAATACAATAAAAAAAATTAAATTTAAATTTTTTTTTACAAAAAATATTACAGTAAAAACTTGACTCAAAACTGAGATTCAAACCAGTGAAACCAACATGACCAAAGAAAAGTCTAGATTGCAATTTACACCCCTTGAGTTTTATTTTCTTCACCTTGGTCCATAATACCGAAATTTAGATCTAAATTTCAATTTGCAACTCATGAGTTTTGAAGACGTTTGGTTCGTGAATTAAAATCATGAGATTAGAATCATTATCAATTTACGTGTATTTTTTGTGAGAGAAAACATTGTGGTGAACCATGAACCATGATTCAAATCATAGTATGAATCTCACCTTGGTCCAAATTATCTTTTTAGAGAGTAGAGAAAATTTAGGCATTTTATTTTCCGTGGAAGAATTTAGGCACGTTATTACATAGTCTCATTTAAATTTTTTTGCCTGTTAAATTTGAAAATTGATGAATTATTTTCTATGTAAATGTAACATAAAAATTATAAATATAGTATACTAAACATAACATATAATATAGTGTATTATATATAATATGGTCTATTTTGTTTTAAATAGTACTTTCAGAAATTATATTTTTACATATATAGTAAAAAAATAACAAACGTTTAATTTTTAGAAACAAAATCCTAACAATGTTGTGATTATTAAGTAAAAAAAAAATCATATAACATAAACCAACAATCAATTAAGTGTTAAAATTTAAAATATTATACTTGGTGTTGTTTGACATTAATTATAACGTTGCATTTGTGTAGTTACATATTGATAGACCTTGTGTCACGTTGGTGACATTTCTTTTATATCGGCTACGCTTTTAATGCGGAAGTTAGTTATTTAATGGGAGATTTAGTATTATTTTAAAATTCCTTAAAAGAACGTTACTTTTAAAATTTACCTTTCTTTATTATCTTGTGAATTAATACAAAAGTTTGTTATCGATAACTTACAAAAAAATAATTAAAAGTCATAAAATTTTTCGAGCTATATATTGGCTTTAGCGCCAATCACTTATTATTATTTTTCCAACATACTATATATATATAATTTAGTGCAAAAGTCAAAAGTATATCTCAGCAATCAGTTCCAAATACCTAAAAAAAAAATATTTACTTTACACAAGCATGAGACAATTTCCAAGTTATTTTAGAAAATTATGTTTTTTTTTTTTTTTTTTTTTTTTTTTTTTTTTTTTTTTTTTTTTTCTCTTTACTCCTATTCTCTTCTTTTTTGTTGGAAGTAAAAATAGAAGTCGTGTTTAGAATTGATCCCGTTTTTCTTTTTCACATTTTTTAAGAAAGAAAAAATGAACATTTTTAAAATAGTGTTTAGCGCAGTAAAGACAAAAAATGAAAATGAAAACGATTTTTTAGTTTAGTGTAAAATGAGAAAAAAATAAAAAATAACTTTTAGTCATTTTTCATTTTTTATTTTCGTTTTCTCCTCTCTCGAGCAGAGAGAGAGAGAAAGAAACATTAATGAGTTTTTTTTATTGAAAATAATCTCTTGATAAAACTACCAAACGCATTTTCAAAAATGATTTCTGTTTGAGATTGAAAACGTTTTCATTTTCATTTTCGTACAAAAAAATAAAATCATTTTAAAATGAGTTCCAAACACGCACAAAATTTCTTTTCAAATGTAATAATCCTAATCTAAGTAATACAGCCCTAATTTCGACTTTAAAGAACACCTAATTTTCAACTATTTAGCTAATTCACACTTAGATATAAAAACATTGAACATTGATAAAAAATAAAAAATAAAAAGAGGACAATTTGGGGGCAATACTGTGAAGAGGGTGCTATAATTCAAGCGAAAAGTGTAATTTCAATCTCTGTCTCGCTCTCTCCCCTTTTTTTATTCAAAATATTTGTATAAAACGACGACGTTTAACACTTAAATATCAGTAAAATTGAGTGAATTAGTACACAAATCAACCAAATATTCAATTCACCCTTCTTAGAGAGTCAGCCGAACAACCTCCGACGATTCCAAACCTCCCAATCTCGCCGGCCGACGATCGGAGATATTCAAGTTCTTACCAGATTCGATTCGACAATGAGGTTAGGCTTCTTGGTCGGCGTCTTCGGAGTCGTCATCCTCGCCCACGCCGCTATTTCGACGATCCGATGTGAGTCCCTCAATTCACTAAACACAATCGCAAATATTCGCGTTTTTCGATCGACAAGCAAAAAGTTGGAATCTTTTTCTTGTTTATAACGCTTCCTTTGCTTGAATTATGAACTGAGTTGGTTCCAAAGTCGTTGATTTGTTTCTTAATTTGCTTGTAGATCGGGGTCTGTTGAAGATTATGGAGGAAGAGTTTTATGGGCCTCCGGCGAATGTGAGTATCCATTTTTCGAGCTTTTTTTTTTTTCAATGGGTTTGATTTATTTTTATTCAATTTTTTCTGGGGTTTTTGTTTATTTTTTTATTTTTTTATTTTTTTTTTGGGGAGTACAGGTTATGGTGGAATTGCTTCTAGGGTTAGTTCTCTGTATGTGGGCGGCTCTTACAGTGCCGGGGAAATTCCTCTCAATACATCCCCATTCTGAAGAAAATAGGTATGGACTTTTTTCCCCTAAAGCTAAAATCTTTTGATTTGTTTTTTGTTTGATGAAATTTAATGTGAAGGTCAAAGATTGTATGGTAGTCACAAAGCTTGTGCCTTGTGCAAATCTATGTTAAATTGAAGCTAGATTGGTTACTTTTCATCTTAAAGTAGTGAACTTTGGGTATCTAATGTTGGTCTTTTGTTAGGGGTGAAATAAAATGGAATTTATGTTGTTTATCTTGTTTGTCAAAATATCATCTTTTCTTGTTTTTCAAACAAAAGATGCATTTGTACATAGTGAAGTTTCGCAAAAAGGAAACATGGACCTTGGAAGAGTTTCTTATTTGACACGGTACGGTCTCGGTCTCGGTCTGTACTTGAGTTGTCCATTTGACTCTTTCTAGCCAATCCAACTTCAGTTCATTGGTTTCTCATAGGCTATTATAAGCACTTATGTTTGTCAAAGTCAAAGCAAGTAGACGATTATATAGTATTGGCCTCCTACCAATTTTATTCATTGCAATCTTCTTTTTGATTATGATATTCTCTTAAAGTCTTGAATTTGCATCCTGTGGTTGAATTCTTCTCTTATTTGTCGAATCGAACTAGACCAATGCTGCTATTGTTGCACGTCAATGACCCTTGATTTTAAACCTTAAATGAGTTAGCCAAACTGGATCTGTATATATTTCTTCCTGATAGTCTGGATAATGCTTGCGGCATATCATACATTCGCCCCAGGACCACTTATGTAGAAGGTTACTCTAAAATATAGAGTGCCCTATTTCCGTGTTTGTTTTCTGCGCTGGGCGTTTAGATTTGTAGGAACCTTTTGAACTAGAATACCTTTCCGTGCTACATATTTAAAAAATATGCTTTCAATAAGGGTCTCATGCGTGAAAATTCTTAGTTGCTGTTCTTTTTGCCTTGTTTCTGACCCTCTGTACTGAGTTCATTTCAAGAAAAAATTGCTCATGTCAACTCCTCCAGTTTTTTTATAGACTGTTTAATGGAACTATTTACGTCTGGTTATGTTGATCTGCAATGCAGGATAGTTTCTCTACCAGCCAACCTTGACTTTATGATCTTCAACCATCGTGGCAAAGTGTTTCCGGTGGCAACGGATTTGAAGCTCAAACATTGAATTTTATTCAAGGAAAATCTTCTTGGGTTTAGGCCTGAAAGAAAAATGATTTCATGCAGCAAGTTATGATGCTTACCCTCTTCTTCAAGATGTTTTGGGTTAAGCTGTGTTTTTCCTTTATGCTTCCATGGATTTTGTTTCTGAACTGGTAAACTATGAGGAGGCTGCCTTCTGGAATTTTATAGAATGATAGAACAATTATACATTATTATTTTAGCTGCATTATTATGTTATTGTCACTTTTTTTTTTAAATAATAGAAATATTATTTTGTCACTTGACCAAATGAAAATGCTGCCACTGCCAGGGTGGAAAACAATCTATACAGTACATTACAAGAAGACCAGTTAAAAACAGGTTCCAAAGATATTGCAACAAGCGCAATAATGATGAAACAGATTATTCTCTGAATGGATCAATATTATCTTTTGCATGCTTACATGAATGTGCTACAAAATCTCATCTCTTTCTCATAAATCCAACAGCAAAAATACAAGATTCAATGAAAACCTGAGTTGGCAATCACTTTCACTACCTGTTTTAATGATTGCCATTTGGTTTCTATATTTGTACTTTGTGTGGTTTTGATGTCCCTCTCCAAGAGAACATGGTCAGTGCAACTAAAACTGAACAAACGCTAGCAAAAGCAATAGTTTTATTAGGGACACAACTTGTTTCACGCAAAGACCTGAAAGAGGGAACATATCCTTATCAGCAAAACTTTCATTGAAAAAAAATGGTTCGCAGGTCAAAGATGCAATAGTTGAAAAATACATTCACATACCTCTAAGAAAAAATTGTTAGAATGGGACTACAAGTAAGCAACTATAGAATTAACATAACAGTATATCCTCAACTTTTGACAACTCAGATCCCAATTCTAATATCAATTTCTAAAAGAAACAGAGTGCCCAAGTGAAAGCCAAGAATTAATCTACAATTGGTTGAGTTCCTGCGGATTTTCCATTGATTGCCTAAGAATAAACTCAGCCCTTCTCTTCTTATCATCTCTCTCTTCATCCCTCCCAAACCAAAATGCAGGCCTCCCAACAGCCTTCTTAAGGCTCAAATCCAGTGACTCGCCAAAATACTTCTTGGCCGTTCTGAACTTGAACTGAATAGCAGGCCTTGCTTCGATTCCGGGAAGAACTCTTCTCTCGTCCTCTCCATACTCCGAAAAACCACTTTTCTTCACGGCTTCAATAGCGGGCGCAAACGCCTCTAGCACCGAAGCATGGTCTCCCTTCCCCCTTTCGTCGAGGATCTTCCCCGGGAACACAATCGGAGAAACATCCTTCTCCCCCGGATGCAAAGGTGGTTCGAGGAACAGATTCCTTTCGACCTGCTTCGACTCATTCCCATCACCACCCACCAAGGGGGGAACTGCAGCCGATGTTGACGCACCCGCATAGCCAACGTTGCGGGCCAAACGCTGCTGCAAACTCAACAAAGACCTCTCAGCCTTCCTCCGCTGCCTCGCGTGCTCGAGCTTATGCAAGCGAGGTTCTGTGTTCCGCTCATTCCACATTGGGGAATGGATGTAAGTGTGAGGATCAGGTAGAGCCGGCAACCAAGTGGGTATGTGTTGACCGAGTGGGTTCTCCCCCATCTGTTCAAAACTCAGAATCAATCTCCGGTTCTTCAACACCGGAAACCTTGGCACCGGCTGTGCAAACGGAATCTCCTCGGCCGAATCCACGTACGTGGCAATCTCCTTCATCGCGCCCGATCTCACAAGACAATGCCCAACGTCCCCGGCTCCGGGAAATCCCTGCGACGCCTCCAAAACTTCCAAAGCCCTAATAATATCAAACACATTGCATTCCGTTCTTCCAGTCAAATTGGCGTAAGAATTCGCAATCTTTCCCAAATCACAAAGGTACCTGATGGCGATATTCGCGAGCGCATCCAAAGCTGACTCCTTCGAGCTCTGAAACCCGACGCTCTCGCATATCTGCGCCACCACGATCTTCGACACCGCCCTTCCGAAATCGTCTGCTCCGCCTCCGCCGTGCTCATTCACTCTCGTACCATTCGCTTCTCCATGGCCCATATTCAAACCCTCATATCACTCTTATCCTTTTCTTGGACCCGAAAATTGAATCCCATCAACTCCTCCTCGCCTCTTCTGCAATAATCCTCCACGACGGAACATAATCGTCAAGAACCGAATCTCCACTCCCGAAATTCAGCCTCCCAACAAAATCCCTAATTCAAAACACGCATTTCTCCAAGATTTTCCCACTCCCCTTTCTCGGCAGCCAAACAAGAAGTATCCACAGAACCGGAGCTCGCCGGAGAACTCGGGAAGATCCAGAAATGGCAAGACTCGAAACCGCAAAATCTCCAGAGTCAACGAACTTCACAGAATTCGAAATCGAATCAAACAGATTATCGAATTAACGGAGTCAAACCGTAGAAAACGATGAGAGAAGGAGTTTCAGGTGCTAGGGTTTTGATCAGTGACTGAAACAGAACACGAAATTGAAAAGGGAAAAACAGAGAAAATGAATCGAATTTGAAAATTCCAAAATCAAAAAGCAAAAAAAAAAAATAATAAAAAAAAAAACTGGATCTTAAACCCTGGTAAGACCCTAAAAAGGGATCAAAATAGAAGAAGAAGCAGAAGAAGAAGAAAGAGAGTGAAGAAGAGTTTCAAATTCTAGAGATTTGGGGCTCGTCTTCGGATCTATTTTATAGACCTTCGCTAAATTCCTTCCACCAATTGGAGCCCAATCACTTTCTCCACGCGCTCGATTGCGAATATTGAATCTTACTCGCGGAATCTTCGTTTCCTATTGGGCTACATTTCGTTTTGGGCCTATTTGTTATAGGCCTCGTTTAGAAAAGCCCAGCCTAGCCCAATTCAAGAATATTTCATTATCTTCTCTCTTTCCTGCGAATTCTCCTAGTTTCTTTCCAGCCAAACAGCAGGCGAGCTCGGGCTCAAGGTACTGTACTTTTCGTTTTTTCTCTCTTTTTTTTTTTTTTTTGGTTCTCTCTAGCTTTCGTTTTATTGCCTTGTTTTAATTTTCTAGCTGTTATATTTGAAAATTTTTTTTCTCTTTCTTTTTTATTTTTTTATTTTTTATTTTAAGGTAGTGAGTAGAGTAATTGGTTTGGACAATTGGGTATTTATAATTTTTTGAATTACCTATCTGTTTGTTAGATTCTCACCCATGGCCTTGACCATCAATATTATTTGTTTCAACTTTAATTAAGAAAAATTGTAAAAATTTTCCGGTTTTAGTTTTTTTTTTTTTTTTTCCCCCCTCGAAATCTATTTACCCGTCTGGAAAGATGAGGGGGGTGGGTGGGTGCTTGGTTTAGTTTGTGAATATTGTGACTTATTGTATTTCAGTTGCATTATGTGTTTCAATTTTGTTAGTTAACAAAGTTGATGAATAAGATGAAGCTCAAATTCATGTGCTTTGCAAAGATAAGGCTTTTCTCTTCCCTGTGTTTTTAAAACATTATCACCATGGAATGAAACTTAATTTTGTTCATTTTCCTCAGAAGGAAAAAACATTGTTACTTTACCTTTGGAGAAAACAAATTGTTTTTTTCCTTCATGATCTTCCAAAGTGTGAGAAATGTTGGAGCAACCAAGAATGATTAAACTTTATGAAAGTAAATAAGATATTTCCAAGTTGTTTTGGCATTGGATATGGGCTATTAAATTTGTGTATTGGGTAATTTGGGTTTCTATTTGGCTCTCAGGATAAGGAAGCTGACTAGGAGATACTCAAAGGAGCAAAATGGAGAAGTATTTTGGCAATGCATATAGGGGCGACCCCGGTGTTCCACACGCAGATCCAGATCGATTCTGGAACATATGGATCGGCTCCGCCACCTTCTCTGTTCTCACCTGGTTCAATCCCTACTTGTGGCAGCTCTCCAACCAATTCAAGTACTCATTAGTCACCCTTCTCGGTTATATTTCCCTGTCAATTTTCTTTACATTGCAAACTGTTGGAACGAGAGCAACACAATCGGAAATATGAATCTGAATAATTAAGAAAATAGAAAATAAGAACACGACAAGATTACCTAGGTTCGGCCAAAAATAATTTGACCTAATCCTGCTGAGCTCCTCCACAAGAAACTCAATCCACTATAAAGAAGAAGATTTACACCCTCAATCGGTTACACCGAAGAACCCCTCAACTGAGAAATCTGAGACACAAACCTAGAAACCAACCCAAGAGAAAACAAAGTGTTTCCCGAGAAAAATACCCAGAAGAAATCCTAATTTCTTCTATTTTCTCACACCCCAATCACTCACAGAACAAATCCTCTTTCACTCACTGTGTATTGGTTTCTCTCACCCGTGAAGCAGTTCCAACCTCTCGGATACAAAAATGTCTCTCTGTTCTTCACCAACTCAATACCCTAAAACCTAATTCTAATTTTACATATATAATCTGTTGTAGAAGAAAAAACTGGCTCTGCATCGTCTTGGACACGTGGAGCACTCTGATGAAAGGCGTTTAGACAAAATGCTGCGTTTTGTCTTCCTCTTTTTTCTATTGTCGTTTTCTTCTACTACTTCTTCTTATGAATATAAAATAATTTCTTCTAGGATTATTCCTCACAAACTCCACCTTAATCTCAGAAGTAAATCATGGCTTCTTGTGGAATCATAGCTCTATCCTTTGAAGCTACGTTTTTCCAATATTAAGCAAATCCAGACATTTCTGGAGTTTGCTTGCAGTGATTACCTTTATAGCCATATCTGAAGGATTCTCTTCAGTGTCAACCTTTTCCAGCTTGACCACTCCATCTTCTACTTTTTCCCTGATGAAGTGATGTCTCACGTCTATGTGCTTGGACTTTTCATGATATACTGGATTTTTGCATAAATGTATTGCTAACTGGCTGTTCGAATAAATTGTAGGAGTTCCTCTCAGCACCTTTAACTCGTTTAGCAAACCTTGCATCCATATAGCTTCCTTAAAACCTTCTATAAGAGCCATATATTCAGCCTCCGTGCTTGATAGAGCCACTACAGGTTGTAGTTGAGCTTTCTAGTTGATACAACTACTACTCAAAGTCATCATAAATGCTGATGTAGATCTCCTCTTATCTCTGTCACCTGCATAGTCTGAGTATACAAATCCTTCCAATACCATTTGTGCTGCTTTGTGCTTGTAAATAAAGCCATAACTGAGAGTGTTCTTGATATATCTCAACACCCACTTCATGGCAAGCCAATGATCTTACCCTGGATTTGCCATATACTTGCTCAGTATGCTTACTGCATAGGCAAGGTCAGGCCTAGTGCAGATCATAGCATACATCAAGGAGCCTACTGCACTTGAGTAAGGAACTTTAGGCATCTTCAGTTTGTCTTCCTCTATTGTGGGAGATTGTTCTGCTGACAGCTTGAAGTGACCGGCTAGAGGGACATTTACTCCTCTTGCCTGTTCCATTGAGAACTTCTTCACGACCTTCCTTAAGTACTCTTCTTGTGAAAGGCATAAGATCTTTTCTCTTCTGTTCCTCTTTATGTCAATACTGATAATTCTTCTTGCCTTACCCAAGTCTTTCATATCAAACTCTGAGCTTAACATTTTCTTCACTTTCCTGATCATTTATGGGTCCATGCTTGTAATTAGCATGTCATCTACATACAATAGGAGAAGAACTACATTGCTTGCTGCCGTATTCCTGTAAATCCAGCTTTAACTACATAGCTGTCAAATCTTCTATACCATTGCCTTGGGGATTGTTTCAATCTGTACAAGGACTTCCGTAGCAAACACACTTTTTCTTCCTTTCCTTTTACTTCAAACCCAGGTGGTTGTTGCATATAAATTGTTTCAATCAGGTCCCCATGTAAGAAAGTAGTCTTAACATCCATCTGCTCCAATTCCTAGTCCTTTTGAGCTACTAAGGCAAGGATAGTTCTTGTTGTCTTGTATTTCACAACCGGTGAGAACACCTCAGTGTAATCTATGCCCTCAACTTGTGTGAACCCTTTAGCTACTAATCTTGCCTTGTATCTCTTGGGCTTATTTGGTGCAGCTCCTTCTTTAACCTTAAAGATCCACTTGCAGGAAACAAGTTTCTGCTTCTTAGGCTTGTCCACTAAGACCCAAGTATTATTCTTCCTGAGAGAGTTCATCTCTTCCTCCATGGCAGCAATCTACTTGCTGGACTGAGGGCATGAAACTGCTTCTTAATATGTACTTGGTTCGGCTTCTGACAGGTCTTAGCAAAGGCTATGAGCTCACCATATCTTTGGGGGGGGGGGGGGGGGGGGGCGCGCGTGAGCGGGGGGGGGGGGTCGAATCTGCCTCCTTGACCTATCTCTTGAGAGAACATAGTCTGACAGAGTCTCTGATGCCGCAGGCTCTAGCTCCTGCTCCTCTCCTGGGTCTTCAACAGTCGTTTCTTGTGTCACTTGCTGTTGCTGTTCTGGTTCTTGATCAGGTTCCTGATCTGGTGGTGTTTGGTTTGATGCTATTGGTGCCTCCACCTCAAATTGGAGCTGCCGTGGGTTGTTTGCACCTGTTCCTGCATCATTAAAAGTAGCAGCAGTATCTTTGTCCTTTTTAAAATAAGGCATATTATTTTCATTAAAGATTACATCCCTGCTAATGATGATTTTAAACTTAGGACCATTTTTCAGGCATAATCTATATCCTTTGACTCCCTCATGGTATCCTAGGAAATATGCATTTAAGGGATCTATGATCTAACTTCCCTTCCCTTTGGTGTGCATACGCTGCACATCCAAAGACACTCAAATTTCCAAGATGAGGTGGTTTTTTTGTCTAAAGCTCTTGTGGAGTCTTTAATCCTATAGGCTTACATGAGTATCTATTAATTAGATAACAAGCAGTGTTGACTGCTTCACCCCAAAAAGATTTAGGTAAACCTAAACCAAATAGCATACACCTAACTCTTTCCATTAAGGTTCTATTCATCTTTTCTGCTATTCCATTTTGTTGGGGTGTTTTCTTCACAGTTCTATGCCTTAGGATGCCATTATTGTGGCAATAATCTGTGAACAACTCATGGCAGAATTCTAGACCATTATCAGTTCTAAGGGCCTTTACCTTTTTATTTAGCTGATTCTCAACTAGGTTCTTCCATTGTTTGAATTTATTAAAACATTCATCTTTAGTTTTTAATAGGTAAATCCAAACTTTTTTAGAGTGATCATCAACTATAGAAAGAAAGTACCTGGACCCTGCATGAGTAGGTGTTCTTTCTGGCCTCCATAGATCCACATGTAGATAATCCAGTGGTCCCTTTGCTCTGTATGTTGATATAGTGAATTTCAGCCTGTGTTGCTTCCCTAAAATGCACTGCTCACAGAAGTCCAAATGGTTGATTTTGTCGTCTCCAAGTAGTCCCTGCTTGCTGAGTTCCTGGAGACCTCTCTCACTCACATGCCCTAGCCTTTTATGCCAGATTTCAGTCCTAGACTTCTCATTGATTATTGCTACTGCTGTACCAGTGACTGTTTGACCCTTTAGGACATAAAGGCTTGCTTTCTTTTCACCTTTCATTACCCACTAACGACCCTTTTAAGATCTTCATTGCTCCACCTTCAGCCTTATAACCATATCCTGCATCATCTAAAGCTCCCAGGGAGACCAAGTTCTTTCTAAGTTCAGGAACATGCCTAACATTCTTGAGAGTGTGATAAGCCCCATCATTCATCTTGATAGTGATGTTTCCAGATCCAATCACTGTGCAAGCATGATTGTTTCCCATCAAGACTTTACCTCCATCTCTCCTCTCATAATTTGTGAACCAGGATTTATTTGGGCACATATGATATGTGCACTCAGAGTCCATAATCCATTCTGACTCTTCTTCAAAGGTCCCAACAACAAGCATCTCAGGACTCTCATAGCCATTGTCTTGAATGACGATTGCAGCATCCCCTTCCGTAGGCTTCTGTTCAGCCAAATGCCTCTTCCATTCCTTGCAGAATCTTTTTATGTGCCCTGATTTTTTATAGAAGAAACACTTTCTTGATCCATTCCTTGACTTTGACCTTGGGGGTGGCCTATTCTTGTTCTTCCCACCAAATTCTTTCTTAGGTGGTCTACCTCTAGTGAACAACCCTTCATCTCCATTTGTGTCCTTTCTTTGAGTCATTTCATTCTTGAGTTCTAGTTCTCTAGACCTTAAGGCATACAGTACATCTTCAAGAGTAAGGCTATCTCGCCCATATTTGATAGCATTTTTAACCTCCCTAAAGGACTCAGGTAAGGAAATCAAGAGGATGTCTGCTTAATTTTCCTCTTCAAATTTTTCACCAATATTAGGCAAGTCAATAACAATCTTATTAAACGCATCAAGGTTCTTTTCTAGGCTCCTAGAGGTGTCCATTCTAAAACTGAACAAACTTTCTTTGAGGTAAATCTTATTAGTCAGAGACTTTGTCATATAAAGTTGTTCAAGTTTAAGCCAAACCTTTGCTGCAGTGTCTTCATCGTTGACTTGCCTCAACACGTTGTCTGCAAGGTACAAAATGATGGTAGAGTGAGCTATTTCTAGCATCTCTTCCTTCTCTTCCTCAGTGCCCTTGAAATCTTTCATGTCTCCTAGGGCTTTTGCCACTTTCTGCTGCACCAAGATCGCCCAAAGCTTCTTTTGCCATAGACCAAAATCGCCAGATCCATCAAATTTCTCGAGCTCAAACTTAGCAGTTCCCATTCTTCAAGATTTCTTAAAGATTCCTTGAATTTTCCGAATTTCCCTCAAAACAAAAAATAGACCCTCTAGGCCTTCACCGATCGGTAGTTAACCTAGCTCTGATACCACTATTGGAACGAGACCAACACAATCGGAAATATGAATCTGAATAATCAAGAAAACAGAAAATAAGAACACGACAAGATTGCCTAGGTTCGGCCAAAAATAATTTGACCTAATCCTGCTGAGCTCCTGCACAAGAAACTCAATCCACTATAAAGAAGAAGATTTACACCCTCAATCGGTTACACCGAAGAACCCCTCAACTGAGAAATCTAAGACACAAACCCAGAACCAACCCAAGAGAAAACAAAGTGTTTCCCGAGAAAAATACCCAGAAGAAATCCTAATTTCTTCTATTTTCTCACACCCCAATCACTCACAGAACAAATCCTCTTTCACTCACTGTGTACTGGTTTCTCTCACTCGTGAAGCAGTTCCAACCTCTCGGATACAAAAATGTCTCTTTGTTCTTCACCGACTCAATACCCTAAAACCTAATTCTTATTTTACATATATAATCTGTTGTAGAAGAAAAAAAAAATTGGCTCTGCATCGTCTTGGACACGAGGAGCACTCTGATGAAAGGCGTTTAGACAAACGCTGCGTCTTGTCTTCCTCTTCTTTCTGTTGTCGTTTTCTTCTACTACTTCTTCTTATGAATATAAAATGATTTCTTCTGGGATTATTCCTCACACAAACTATTTTCTATTCTGCTCGTTTTTATTCAGGATGTTTCTTCACTAAGCTGTGACATTTTCTCACTAACAATTACATTGCAAATTTCCTTGTTGCTGAATGCGTTTGTCGTGTGCTTTTTCCTGGACGCATAAAATCGGTTCTTTATTTAGTCCTTTAGTTAGTTACGTTATAACAGATGCTATAGCTGAATCGTTTCGGTACAAATTACTAGTCGTGATGTGCTTAGGCAGTAACTTTATAGAGTTAACAGTGGTGTGGCTGTCTCGCCCCTTCTCCCTTCGTATTACCATTTCTACGCATTCTATGCCTTTGCACATTAATGATGCGTGATGAGATTTCCTTTATTTTAGTGAGCATTTTGATTTTGATTTTCTATTTCTTCATATCATATGGAGAATTGATGATTAGTTTCCAATTTCGGTGTGTTTACATACTCCTTAGCTTGGATTAGTTTTTTGAATCTGCAATCTGTCTCACAATCTAAAATCCTTGCAGCTGGCATGACAAAGCCATGTTATTTGAACAGTATCACTGGAAGAAGGCAATGAAAAAAGGGCAGCCATATAAGTTTAAGGTATGCCAATTGGCATTGTAAAAAGTGAAGTTTCATAAAATCGAGCTAGTTTGGTGACCGTATAATCTTTTTTTTTTCTTTTTTACTTTGCTAAACGAAATTGTCCAATCAACTAATCTTGTTTGGTTTAGTCTAATGGTTTTGCTCATGATCTGCCCATTTGCAGTGGAACGAGTACATGGATAAGGACCTCCGAGAGTCTTATTATCACAACTGGCCGGTTTATTTCCCGTAGCCTTTTCGTCTACATGGGCATTTACTCTAGTTTTTGTCAATGCAATATGAATTATGGGACCAAGGAGACTCTTATTTGTATCCTCTGTTTTTGTCATTTTCAGACTTTGAGATCATGAAATTATGTTTATGTTTCCCTTCATACTTGATACTCCCGCTGGTTTTCAATCTTCGACTTGAATGCGTTTTAACTCTTCGTAGCAGGGAGCAGTATGATGCTATTGAGTTTTATGCCCAAAATTGTATGCAATGAATGATAGATTCGCGCTCATATGGAGTGATAGGAAAACGACATCACACGTGGAAACGACATTTTATCCGGAAAACAACTGTATGTTGACGTATGATATTATACATATACTAAAAGAAAGGACGGGATTTACTGTTCATATTACAGTGTTATGAACAGTGTCTTTTCCGTTTTATCCTTACTTATTTCTTCAGTTAAATTTTTATTTCTGCTATGTCCTTTTAAAAGTTACTATAGTATCCTTATTTCATTTATTCTATATCCAAGAAACAACAATATTTTATTTGAGAACGACAGGATATTTATTCTGTATTAGAAACGACGTATTTTTTTATTTATAAACGACATTATTTGAACAAAACGACAAACTTTTGATGAGTAGAGGCGCCACAATCCCTCCGCTCTTGAATGAAAAATAAACAAAACAAATATGTTGCACGATATCTTTTATAGAAGGAAATCACAATTTATCTAAACGAAATCCAAAGTACGACAAAAACATAAGATACATAATGAGCATTTAGAACCGCAAAAGTTCAACAAACTGCAACAATGTTAGAAAAGACAACAAAATCTTGGAAACGACGCAACAAAATGAAAGCCATAAAATTGAAAATGACATGAATGCGATAACGACATAAAGAAAAGAAATAAATAAAACGAACGACAAAACATAGATGACGATGAGAAGCTTATAAACGACCTTAACTGATAAACGGACAGATAAAACAAACGGCGTGAACATTCAAAGAAGACAAGAATGTGAGAAACGACTACATAAAATAATTGAACGACAGAAAAACAACATTCCTTCAAATGATACCAAAAGAACAATTGACAGCACAAAACAAGCGAAAAAATGGCATAAAGAAGATTGAAAACAACAAAGTACAAATTCAAATGACAAAACATAGAAAGTGACAAAAGAAATACGAACGACAGAATATAGAAGACAACGGCAATCTATGTGCCGCACTTGATGGGTGAAGTGAAATCCTAAAAGCGACAAGGTGTGGAAAACCGTATCATCTTCTAAAATGACAATTGCTCAAGAAAAGAATAGGATTAATTTTAAACATTCTCCCCGAATTATGACCCTTTTAATATTTTATCCTTCGAATTTTAAAAAGTAACATATATTTTCCTCAAATTTTGTTATATTAACAAGATCTTTCTATTATAATGAGTGACAAAAATTGACACGTGTCACTTATTTAACGTTTTCTCTCTCTTTCTTCTTCTTCTTCTCACTCTCTCAAAAAAAAAAAAAAAAATTGCTCTCCAAAATGTTCGAACAAAAGAAAGAGAAGACCATGGAGGAGCTGGTTCACAAGCTTTTGCAATTCCAACTCTCCGGTGCTATGGGACCCACAAATCGCAGAGAAGAGATCAACCTCAACAAAATAATCATAGAAGCATAGACTCCTGAACAAGTGTTGGAGCTCGTTTCCCACACTATGATGGCCGTTGGGAAAGGCTTGAGCCCCTCCACCGCTTACTCCCTTGAACATTGCCACTGCCCTTCATTGGATTGCTAAAAACATGGACAAATAGGATTGCTTGGTCTTATGTTGTTTTCAGAGAATTGGACCGGAGTTTCTTTTCCTTTGTGTGGAAGACTCTAACAACCCAGTTTGAGGAGCAAAGGATCTCAGAGCAGCATAGAAAGGATATAATGTTTGCTTCTCAAATTCAACTCGCAAACGAATGCTTGAAGCTTGAATACCCACATCTTCAGTTGTCTTTGGGGAGGGATCTTGAGGAGAAAATCGTCTGTTCCGGGAAAACTAAGGGGACGTTTAGAAGGAGGATTCGTGTCATGATTCGAATTATGATTTGTGGTTTGGTACAGTATTTTCTCACAAAAAACACACGTAAAACGAGAATGATTCTGAATCATAATTCTAAATTCATGAACTAAACGTCCCCTAAGAGGTTTAATTAGAAAATTATTTAATCTTTTAATTCTCACTAAATAAGTGACATGTGGCGATTTCTGTCATTTATTATAATAGAAGAATAAAACTTGTTAATGAAATAAAGTTTAGGGAGAAACATATGTTATTTTTTAAAATTCAGAGGGTAAAGTATTAAAATGGTCATAGTTTGGAGGAAATTTTTAAAATTAATCTAAAAGGATATGATAAAATAACGATAATAATCTGAAAACGACAACAAACAGAATAACGAAACAAGAAAAGTAACATAGAGGTATCTATAAAACAATATCAATCATTAAAACAACAAACCGCACTAGGAAAAGAAAACCCGAATAAACCTCGATAAACAACATCCACTTCAAAATAAGAAACTAAAAAAAAAAAAAAAAAAAAGGGGGGGGGGGGGGGGGGGGGGGGGGGGGGGGATGAGCTTCACAAGCGACATTACCTAAATAAAACGACATAAACGGGGAAAACGACAAAAAATAACCTCCATAAACAACATCAAGTCCACTGGAACGAGGTTCACAAACGACATGTACCTTGAGAAAACAGCATTAAAACCTGAAAAAGACAAAAAACATTAGGAAGCGTTTGGAGATTTTGTTTTCTGTATGAAAAGAAAAATAAAAACATTTTCAATCTCAAATAAAAATTATTTTTAAAAATACGTTAAATAATTTTATCAAAAGATTATTTTCAATGTAAAAAAACTCATTAATGTCTCTTTTTTTCTCTCTATTCAAGAGAAAAAAAATGAAAACAAAATTTTCTCTTATTTTATACTAAATTAAAAAATTATTTTTATTTTTATATTTTATTTTTATTATACAAAAAATCATTTTAAAAATTTTTTAATTTTATTTTTAAAAACGTAAAAAATAAAAATAAAATCAATTCCAAACAGATCTTGACGTCGCAAATACAAAATAAATAAATAAATAAATACTTCCAATTCACAAGGGAAACCAAGACCAGAACAGAATGAGTTATCTACACTTGGGTTGTTCATCACTAACCTTTCCAACAACCTTACGTTCTGCGATTCTGAAGCAACCACTGAATACTACTAAGTTTCCTCTCTGTTCAACCGAAAGACAAACAAAATCAACAAAATCCTTCTTTGCAGATTTCAGATCGAAATCCTTGAAATGGGCATTCTCAGGGGCTCTCGCGCTCGGCATTTCTCTTGCGGTTCTTCCAGGCAAGTAACTTCAATATCATTCTTGATTTCTGCTTCTGAAGTGAAAACTGAAAAACCCATATTGAGAAATATTATTATCGTTTTGGAGTAGGATGTGTGGAGGCAAAAGTGGGTGTGAACAAGCCGGAATTGCTTCCTAAGGAGTTTACTACTGTCATTGACGTTGCCGGGTTCCTCTCTGATGGCCAGGTAAATTTTCATTTCTAAATGTTGTTCGTTGCTTTAATATATATATATATATATATTTGGGAGACTTTTTTTTTTCTTTTTCATTGCCTTATTTTCAGTTTCAAGGTGTTAGATGGAAAACCCATTTGTTTTTTTTCCCCAAAAAAAGAAAAAGAAAAAGAAAAAGAAAAAGAAAAAGAAAAAGAGGGTAAGAATAAGTGCATAGGTTTGTTGGGTAGAGATAATTTTCAAGCATAATCATGGCAGTTACGAGTTAACCATTTTTGTTTCAATTTTTTGGCATCTGTTTTATGAAATCACGTACTCGTGTTAGAAAGTTGAAGTTTTTGGTTTAATTTACAGTAAGACTTGTAGTGATTGATTGCATTTAAGTTGTACTAGTCGTTTCAGTTTCTGTTTGTTGATGAATTTGGTGAAGAAGAAAGTATGGTTTTTCAAAAGTGTGCTCTTTTCAAAGATAAACACGAGAGGCCTTTTCTTTTCCCCATTTGGTTTCTTCTTAATTGGAATGTGCGTGGGAGAGACTTGTGAAGCTGAAATATTAGGCTTTGTTATTCTTTCTTCCCACCTTCTTGGGAGATCTTTTTCCTAATTATGGACAATATTTCTCTAGAACTTGGGAGAAAAAAGGACAAAAATGGTGTCTTTTTAATGAACATATTTGGTGCATTATCAGGAGAAAAGACTTACCCAAGAGATAGCTGATATTGAAAAGGATACTGGATTCAAGTTGAGAGTTTTGTCCCAGAATTACCCTGATACTCCAGGTGAGGACCAACTTATTGCTAGACTAGCATTGTGCTTTATTCTGTGATAGGATAGGAAAAAATTAGTCTACCGGCAGGACACAATTCTGATGCGTTCGATCACATAATAATTATATTACTCATTAAGAAAGTACAACTATTTAAAGGAACTTGATCAAATCTGAGGTTAAAAATGGTGTCCCACCTGTACCTTACCACAATATTTTCTGCCTTTATATGGTTATTTTGAATTCTGCAAATGACTCTTATGGAAGTAGGAAACAATAAAAAATCTTTCTTTGCAGGATTGGCTATAAGGGACTTTTGGCAAGTGGATGATAGAACTATAGTCTTTGTTGCTGACCCCACATTTGGTAAGGGCCTTATTTTTATTACTATCATTCTTTAATAATATATCACTAGATAACTCTGCTATGGATGATTTACATGATAAGGGTCTCTTTAAACAGGAAATATACTGAATTTCAATGTTGGAGCTACAGTCGATCTAGACATTCCGCGTAGTTTTTGGAGTCGTTTGGCTGGCAAGTACGGAAATATCTTTTATTGGAAAGAGAAGGTAAGAATCTCTTTTAGTTCTGTTGACTGGTTATATAGTTGGTCATGTTTGTTTAAAATGTTGTCATAATGTGTATTGTGTTTATAGATTATTAATCTTAGATGTGATAAAATAGGGTGAAGATGCATCAATTGAAGCTGCAGTCATGGCAATATCTAGTTGCTTGAGAGAACCTGTGGGCCCAAGTAATTGCTCTGAGGTAAAGTGACACCAAGACAACAATGGATGGCAAGCGAGAAATCCTTACATTTTCCTACCTGACATATATTTTCATGAAGATGGGCATGTGTGTATATATATATATATATGTATATTATTTTCCGAAATCTTGAGGAACATTGCTTGTATATTACCATTCTTCTGAGTCTGACTCGAGTCAGATACATCTGATGTAAATACAGACGTGAAATGTGTTTGTCTATTGACGGTTGTTTTGTTGAGAGAAGACTTTTCATTTTCAGGGATACGAGAGTGGAAAATTATTTTAAAAATGGGGTTTAATGGGTTTTGGTTGAACTTGAAAATTCACTCACTGAAATTGAATAAGTACACAATTGAATTAAATTTACTTGGATGTTTGTTACCAATGAAATTGACTTCTAATGCCCATTTCTTAATTGAATTAACCTTAGTATCCTGTATGACAAAGGTACTTTATTGTTTAGATAATACTAGAATTGTATCCTAAATTTAATATTGTGTGGTCCCGAGAAAATCCGAGGTCCTTTTTTGGGGCATAAAATTTGACAAATGTGCTTATTTTTTTGGTACTTTTATCGCTTTTTTATTAATTCCTCCACATTAAATTCTTAAAAAAATTAAGAAAATCTCAAACATTGTTGTCAAATAAGGATCTAGTGTGGGATATCAATTACTAATAATTAATAATCCGGCAGTGACTCTAAATAGAACTGTTAAAAAAAAAAATCCTGCAGTGACTCTGGAAGCATCCGGCAGTTATTTAATTAGAACGAATAACTCGGAGGAAGTCGCAGGATTCTATACAAGATTTGGGAATAACAAATTGAAAATCGTTGCTCTTATTGAAACATGGAAATTATAATCTCTTAATGCAATGGCTTTGGAATATCATTGTGTTAATGAATAAGTCGTAGCCATGAGGCTTTGGATGGCTTCTGTCCATTGCTGAAATTACAATATCTTAATTTGTAGAAGCAAGATTCACAAGTTCTAACTGGAAATATCAATTGATAAATATGATTGGTGTGTGTGTATATATATACATATATATATATATATATATATATGAGTTTAATTTGGTCTAGGAGAAACCGGCCATAAGCAATTATTGACGTCTGGCCAACCCATTTGACAGTTCTACTTCAAGATGCTATTATTGACGCGTAATGACAATCTAAGTAATGATACAATTACTTATACACATTCATGAAAAAAAAAAAAAAAAAAACGGGAACTATCTCAAAAATGTGGATTTAAATATTATGCAAAATATAATTATATTTAAGTGGATTTATGTAAAACGAAAGATAAAATTGATGAGCTAAAATTCAATTAGTAGGTTAAAAATACAAATGCAAACTAAGCATACTTATAATTAAATTACTTACTTCAATATGTCTTAATTAAACGAAAGCGGCACTAGCTAGGTCGATCCGAGAAAACACAATCAAGTAGTACTACAAAAACATACATGTTATATTCGTTCACTAATTTTTGCCTTCACATCGGTAATAAACTGACACAAATTTTTCTCTGATGACCCATTCATGGCCAAGGCATTCTCTAAAATCTCCCTCACCTTAATCATCTCTTTCCTCAATTCTTCAGCCGATTTTCCACTCATCAAACGACCAATCTTCTCTGCTACTTCCACTCTTGTCAATGGCTTCCTATCACAAAGGTTTAGCCTAATCCTCCAATCATCAACCACTAATTTCCTATTGGTCGGCTGATCCGTAAACAGAGGAAAACATAGCAAAGGCACACCGCACCATATACTTTCCAAAATTGAATTCCATCCCCAATGTGTTAAGAACCCTCCTATTGAAGGATGTGAGATAACCTCAATCTGACCGGTCCACGTCACTATCAAACCCCTACCTTTGACCTCATCAAGAAATCCAATGGGTAAATCATAGTCTTGATCATAGCTCGCAATGTTGGGACGCACAACCCAAATGAAGTTCACTTCACTAAGTAATAATCCCATAGCTATTTCTTCAATGTCCTTTTTTGCTACAAAGAGCATAACTACCAAATGAGATGTACAAGACCGAGCCATGAGGCTTGGAATTGAGCCATTGGGTGCAGTCAAACTCGGTCCTTAGGCTTGTGGGCACAATGCTCTTGGTGAACCCACATGGGAAAATAGGGCCAATTGCATATAGGGGTTGTTTCTCTTGTAAGGCTAAAATGGTCTCAAGCTCAAGTTCTTGAACTGTGTTACAAATAATAAAGTCAACGTTTTTGACATCCTCAAATGACTTGTATAAGAGCTTATGCATCCCCGTTGATGTGTCAGTTTCTTGAAGGGGACGATATCAAGTCTTTTGGCTCAATTGCGTTGACACCCGGTATGTAATCAATGGTATCTCGACGATTATCTAGTAAGAACCACAAAAAGCCACGTAATTTTCTTCATAAATATGGCAATTTTTACGGTAGGAAGTGCTATATACACTAAATAGCATTGCATATACTAAATTTAGTACATATAATAGCATTGCATTAGACAGTGATTTTTCTACATATAAGTACATACTAAACTAATTTAATATTGGCTTGCTAGTTTAGTATTGTCTTGGATATGCTCTAATAATTTGGGTCCGTTTAGTTCGTTGATTTGAGTTTTTAATTCGAGTTGAGATGTGATTTTATGTGAGAGCTTTTACTGTAGTAAAAAAGTTAGATGTGACTGTTTCTGAGAGCTTTTTACTGTAGCAAAACTCGAATTCTAAACTCGAAGCAGTGAAATGAACGGGGCTAGGTTGTATTTCTTGGCAATCTGAGACGTCCATGTGTAGAACGTATCTACAATCAAACAAGAGACAGAAGTAACATCTCTTAATATATCTCCAACAAGTTCATCCATGTAGTTTGGAAGGTTATTCAAGTAACCCTCATGGAACTTCTCGAGATTCGCGGGCCTGTTGAATTCAATTGGGAAACCGTTGCACACCGTTCTGTAGCGGATGTCAAGGCCGGAGTTTCGTGCTCCGGCAAAGATGTCGTTTTGGTGATCATCTGATCCGACTTCATGTCGTTTTGACTTGGTGATCTCGTGGTGTATCACTTCAGTGTTGACGAAGGTGATGGTGAGGCCTTTTGATGCGAGCTTGATGGCCAAATGAACGGCTGGGATCACGTGGCCTTGGAGACCGAAAGCTATTATGATGGCATGTGGTTTTGGAGGTGTAGGAATGTCTTCGATCTCCATGGAAGCTATCGGAATTAATGTAGAGAAGAAATGGTGACTGGCAATGGGCAATATGGAGATTACCTTATAACAAAAAAAAAAAAAAAGAACAACACTTTACACCATTTGTATTTTTTCTAAATTACAGAAGGGTCAGATGCCAACTCAAGATCTACTAATTCCTTCATATACGGTTTTTTAATGAAATTTATTTTCACTAAACTACCCATTAATGAAAAGAAAAATTACAAGAATAACCATTATTTTTTATCATCTTATTATTTATGTCGTAAAAAATTATTATGACAGAATAGATATATTCTAGTAGAACACGAATAGTATCATGCTAGAAAAAAATATGCTGATAGAGTATCCTATCAGAATATAAATGAAATAAATTATAAATATAAATAAAATATTAAAAATACTTAAACAATTCACGAGACATTAAAATTTAATTAGAGTGATAGTTACCGAGATAGAAAAATAAGACAACAGATCTTATTTAAAGATATAATACCTTACATGTATCACTTTTTTTTTTTTTTTTTGGCGCGCATATATATAAAGATGGGAATCTTCTTGCCAAATCCTCCATTAATGTCGTGTGGTTTTGGAGGAGTAGGAATGTCTTCGATCTCCATGGAAGCTATCGGAATTAATTATGAGAAGAAATGGTGATTGGCAATGGGAAATATGGAGATTAAATTATAACAAAAACAAGGAGAACGACACTTTACACACCATTTTGTATTTTTCCTAAATAGAAGGGTCAGATGCCAACTTAAGATCTACTAATTTCTTCATTTATGGGTTTTTAATAAAATTCATTGCACTAAGCTAACCATTAATAAAAGAGAAAATTACAAGAATAACCATTATTTTTTATCATCTTATTATTTATGCCATAATAATTATTATGGTAGAATATGAAACGTATTCTAGTAAAATACAAAAAATATCATGCCAGAAAAAATTGTAGTAGAACATGTAAGCTATATATCCTAACATAATATAAATGACATAAATGATAAATAAAAACAAAAAGAATAAAACTATTTAAGTAATTCACGAAGTGTTAAAATTTAATTAAAACCAAAGTTACTAAGACAAATAAATGAGACAACAAAACTTAATTTGAATATATAATACCTCACATGCATCATTTTCTTTTTTCCACACTTTTATATGAAGATGGTCATCTTCTTACCAAAACCTCCATTGATGTGGCACACCTTTCCCCAGAGTTGTCATTGGAAACATCGATTCTGCGAGTGAGAGGTCGACGAGTTGATTTTTTTCCCCTTCATTTTGAGCATCCGTGTTTATTTTTTAGGGGTTAAAATTCTAATACTCACATATAATGGATCTTGTTAGGTGGAACTAAATTTAATAGGACTCACTATTTTGTGAGTGGAGTTTTATTCTGGTGGAGATAAATATTATTTTTTTAAAGCTTTTTTGATAGGATCAGAAAAAATGAATAATTGATAATTCTCTATTTTTAGCTGTCAAATCTGTATAAAAAACTATATATTCTACATATTTTTTTTAATATAATTTAATTTTAATATGATCTAACGGTTAAAAACTGACACTTAAAAAATAACGTACTCAGTTTCCTTTGATGGTTTATGTGTGTTTGGGGCCAAACATTTAAAGCAGGCAGATGTGGAAGTGTTTGCTGTAGTGGCTTAGAGTATTTGGTGGTCTCATTATTGAAGATGTAGGTCCCATTCTTTCGAGGATGCGTGTCCCATTATTGAAGATATCAAGACTTTAATGAGACAAGCTCATCATGATGGTATGAGTTGCAGCCATATTCCTCGTAGTGGGAATACTGTTGCCCACCTGTTAGCAAATTCTGTTTTTCATAATTATGTTCAGATTGTTGGTGTTGATTTTATTCCCCATTTTGTGGGTGTTGCTTGCGTAGCCGAATTGGCTGTTTAATAAAATTATCTACTTTTCCTTAAAATGTCTAATTTCTAAATACGTATTGGGCGTTTTGAAAAAAATACGTTTTGGGGGCATTAGCGTAATTCACATTGGGAAAGCCTTGCTTTTCACTATCAACGCTGAATCTCAAAACATCTTATTCTTCTTAGCAAAAACATCTTGTTATTCTTTTTTTATTTTATTTATAATTAGTCAGAAATTCTATTTAATAACGCAAGGTAATTAGCCACACGGTCACTGTCTTTGACATTTTGCTTGTAAGATATAATAATGCTTCGTCATTATTATAACCCGGTTTAGTTGGTTATTTGCTTTATTTTTTATGCCAAAATGGCGTGGTGCATATTATAGTGTGTTTGTGGCGCATACCACGTGTAAGGGCTTTAGGTCACTAACAAGTGACCACTAATAAAAATTTGAAATTTAACGACTATTAATAACCGTCGTTAAGCGATTAGACAATGGTTAGAAGAACCGTAATCTAATCGCAAATCGTTAAATGTTTATAAGATATAACAATGGTTTGTATCTGTCCTTAAATAAAACATTAGACGATGGTTTATAACCAAATCTGTGATTTAAGATACTCCCAAAATGTTAAATTGGGCGGTTATGGAGCACATTAGATGACGGTTTATATATGTCACGCCCCGGAACAGGGGTCGGTGACATGAAGCTCGATTAGGAGTTAAGCGCATGATAATAAAAGAAATTCTCAACGAGCCCCACACTTAATTAAAATAAATCACAAGGGAGAGACTAAAACTCAAGCCTCTCACAGTGTACTAAACACATGACCTATCCACAGGATCTCATTAGAGTACATACATGGCATGTAAATAAAGCATTACAGACATCAACCACCATCTAGAAATCTAAATATCAGAGTTTACAAATTCTTACATATATCCAAGAGGATGAACACAATCCTCACTTGATCGAACGGTAGCCAATAATCCAGCTACTCCACACCACTCCTAGAATCGCCTGGGAGGGGTTAACATTTATAAAACAGATAAAACGTGAGCGAAAGGCTCAGTAGGATATAATTTGAAATAAATTTATAAATAAATGAATAAATAAATAAGCGAGTAAATAAATAAATGAATAAGTAAATAAAATAAGACATTTAGTTCCAACACAACAGCCGGAACCTCACATCCTTTTTCTCAAAGGAAACATATCTGAAAATATTCATATTACAAGCATCGACAAGTAATTTATACTAGGATAAATTACTTACACAACCACGTGCACAAGCCATACCCCCGGGGTTTCGGGTCCTGTCCCCAAGGATGCACTTTCCACATCCTATCTTGGCCATCAGTCAGTTTACCGATTCGCAAGATCTCTGACTTATCTTAAGAAATCATTCATTAAACTTTATGAAATCGTTCGTTATAATCTCATGAACTACACAAGTCATAAGTCCCATGAACTACAACAAGCCATGGTCCCATGTACTACAACAAGCCATGGGTACCATGAACTACACAAGCCATGGGTTTTAAATACATTTCTTTTGCAAACAAGCCCCTTTCTTTAAAACATTTACAAGACCAAAATCCTTTTGAAAACAGGCTCACAAAGATTGGGTAAGAAATCCTACCTCGTAAATATCAAACCTGTGGCTAGCGGTGCACTATTCTAACTTCTGCTTCCTCAGGCTACTCAATCCGAGTCCTCAGCTAGCACTGATACAAGACAATGCTTTAGGATTTAATTCTCATTCCTAAAGCAATTATGTCTCAATTATATCCTTTGATTTCCTATTAGTGTGCCATAATTTAATTACCGGTTTCACAAACCATTTCATGTTTTAAATCATCATTCCAAGGGTTTTCAATCTCAAAACATGGATTAAAGATGCTAATCCATCTACCCTATGTCCCCAAATGAAGCTAATTTGGGTCCTTCTAAAAAACAGAGGTCAAAACAGCATTTTCAGGCCAAACGGGGTCAAACCCCGTGTACACCGGTTGACCGGTGACAGAGCAGTACAACACCACCGGTCGACCGGTGGTATACAATCCGGTCAACTGGACATGTGGACCGGTCAGGCCAATGCAATCCGGTCGACCGCACAGGTCGACCGGTGAAGAACACCAGTGTGAGAAAACTCACAAAATCAGTTCAAAAACCTGTAAATCCAGTCCCAAATCAAAGTATCTCAAGGGACAACACCTGAATCTGGGTTCTAGGTACTAAATCAAATCTAAAGAACCTGAGATCCCCAATTTCTACCATAGTTTTACTCAAAATCCATCAAAAACCATTTCGAACCAAAAATAAGTTTTTAAATCTGAAAATCCGAGATTCAAGAGAGGTTTTCAGAGATCTTACCTTAAATCCTTCTATTGACATTGAAAACTCTTTGAAATTCCTCTTTGGTTCGAGATCCGGTTGATTTTGAACCTCAATTTTCTCGGTTCGATTCTCCGAACCCATTTTTTGGCTGTTTTTCATTCCGATTGTTTTTAAAACCCTAGAATTGATATTTTTCAATTCTTTTCCATTTCTTAACCTTAATATTCATGTGTTTACCCACTTATGGGTTTAACACAGTGTTCCGTACCTCATTCTTAAATACAGTCCGAAAATCGGTAACTGCATCATTTCACAAAAATTTCTGAACTTTAGCTTATAACTTGCTATTCCATATTATATCAACAAATGCTTATCATAAAAATATTCATATTGATAATACAAAGGATTTCAAGAAGCAGGGCTACTCATGGATGCGATTTTCTAAAGCAAACTCTGGAAATCATTGACTTCTCCTGGATTAGTTGATCTTGCAATTTCGCTAGCCATAACTTGGCAAAGTGGAGCAGGGCTACTCATGTTTTTGTTTCATACCTCAAGAAGCTGTTGCTGTAAATGTTATAAGGGACAATGAGAAGTGGTTCCTCTGTCAGGGCCTCAGTCTCTCCTTGGCCTAGTCTTAGGTTTTGTTTTGGTCTTTTCCCGTTTCTCTTTTTGGTTTTTTGTTCTTGGTTTGTCTTCGTTCGGTGCCCTTTGTTTTCGGTGCCCCCTGGTTTTGTCTTTGTTTGGTGCCTTTGTCCCCTGTCCCTATTTTGTGGGTGTTCTTTTGAATGAAATATTCATTTAGCAAAAAAAAAAAAAAAAGCTAATTTTGTGTCACTTGTTAATTTTACTCCCCGAACTCTTATTTGTTATGAAAACGGATGTTATGAGATTGTAACTGTGATGCCTGTGAGGGAGCATAACATCCACTGTCAGCATAAGAATAGATATCAATTGATTGGGAATTGGGAATTTGAACTTGATCAATCCTGGTGAAATTGGACACACTAGAGTTGTTTTATTATTAAATTTCTCCTTATTTAATATTCGCGTTTTGTTTTCTTTAGTTTCTTCAATTCTAGTTTAAATCACCAAATCTCCTGTTTCGTTTTATTCAAATAAAATTTAGCGTTAACTCAATTTCGGTAATTATTAACGATCAATCATCGTGGAACGATACTTGAGAGATTTTTATTATTTGACAACGATAGCGTATGCTTACACTCATAAAATTGGTAACAAGTTGAAAACGCAACACAAGGTTAAATTGGCAAAGAAATTCATCAGTAACATAGACCAACGACAGTTTAATCGACGGAATCAAGATCAACAACATCCAGGACATTACAAGGAATTGTTTTAGTGAGGGGGTGATTAATCCGGAGTGTTATAATGATGATTCCCTAGCCACGTTGTTGTTCTTTGGATGGCTCTGCAGTTGTGATCTTGGTGAGCTAGAAATGTTTAAGACCAATAGCACTCAAGCAACCTTTATCCACAAGATTTGTTTTTGTTTGAAGACCGAGTCCCCTTTAAAGTCCTTGCACTGTGTTGATGGCTGAATGTGGCCGACAAGGAAACGTAAAAGTTGTCCTACTTTAAGACCGGCATTATCCCAATTTGTCCATGAGAATGAAACTAGTAAATAATGACAAAACAATACAGCCGTCAAATTCTTCAAAGTAATTAGCTGTACACATTCTGTTGCAGATTATGCTGCAACAAATACTGCAACAAAGCTGTAAAACTTGATCCGAAAGTCGACTTTCTTGATTCTTGAAATCTTTCTATATAAGATAGAAAAAACATGGATGATCCGAACAGTTCAGAATGATCTCCTTTATAAATCTACTATTTCATTTACTTTTAACTTACCAAAAATACTCAAAAGTTGATTTTAATCAAAACAAATCAATTTAATTGATTCTAAACAATTTCCAAATAAACCGAACTTTCCCAAGATGATGTTAACAGCTGCCATTCAATCTTCAATTAGATCAATCAACCAAAACATGCCAAAATAATGTTAACAATCAAAACCAATCAAATCCGAAATTAAATCCCAACAGAAGATAATTATAATGGAAGTAAAATATGGCAAACAGCTTGTTTTACGTCACGATATTATTTTTGTACTTTCATGGCATTACGTCATAATATAGAATCACAAACACACACACACAAATGAGTGGTGGCCGAAAGACTTTATTTTAGGGTGGACCTGAATGAGAGCAAGACAAGTCTCATGGCAATAATTAATAAAGGGCACTGTGACATTTTATTTGCTCCTTCTACCTAACATTAATAGAATCATGTGATTGAGTATGAAAAAATATACAGTTAATTGAAATCGTCAAAAATAATATCGAATTAGATTAAAAAATGTATCACAATTACAGTGACATGCATCTAATATAAATGTAACAATTTTGAATCTGTGTCCCACGTATTGATATACGTATACAAATATATATATATATATATATATACAGGTATGGGTATTTTATTTCATCCTTATCATAGAATTCTCTCCTGTACGTACGTAATAATTGATCTATATAAGTGATCTATTAATAACACTTTGGATACCACCGACATGGGCCATCTCCCACCACTACATTTCACTACCTCCTTCAAAGCAGAGCAGATTCATCTGCCATCTTCCGTCGGATATGAGGCTTACCCAAGATTCTAGTCTCATATATCAACTCAAAGATTGAACTTTTTGTGAGGTATTTTACACAACTTTCTTTGTAATTAAATGAAAGTAGAAAGAAATTAGTTTGTGAAATTCTTTCCAGAAAAAGATATAAACATCTTTCAATATATGTGTGTTTGCAATTCACTCAGTAATCAGTTTCCGGACTGTAAAACTATGTTAATTAAATACAGTACTATCAAAGTAAAGATGTTTCCAAATAAAAGAAAATAAAAGCATAAACTAGCTAGTTCAACGGTGTACGGGTCTGAATATTTTGGCTCATATAGGCAAAAAGTAATGGATCTAGGACCATTGTTACTTTTACTTTTTTTTTTTTTTTTTTAATGAATTTAGTTGTGAAAGTTTGATAAATTAATCTAAATTTTCACTTCATTCTGGTCTTCTGTTTTTCCTTCTTCTTCTATCGTGTTTAATTAGTATTCACTTATAATTCATCTACTCTCCGGCCGTTGCATTCAGACTGATCCGGTCCGAACAACTCAATAAAACACAAAAAAAAAAAAAAAAAAGCAATAACAATAACAAAACATCTCTCGTTTCTTGCTCTCTCTTATTCATGACATGAATCAGCCCTTCTGATTGTTATACAGCATCATCTCTTTGGCCACCATTCACCTACTGAAACCGGCATCCAATAAAAAAACATAGCTTTTAAGAGATAATGAATTTTTTTTTTTTTAAAGGTGCCAGAGATAAAATTTCTTATTTAACTTCTAAAGCACAAAGCTTTTCCAGCATCTGCAACCGAGTTAAATAAGAGTCTTCTAGAACCATGGGTGTTGTAGGGTAAAATCCAGAACCTTGGGCCTCGAATGGGGCCCACGTGTCATAAACGGGGGCATTAAATGATTGGAGACAGCTCTGTCCTAACTGCCACGGCGGATGGCGGTTCTCTTAAGAGTAGACTACTAGTTAAAGGAGTGGCATACGTAGACAGTCGACCACTTCGAGGAGTTGAGAACAACATGAGGTCGACCGCACCAACAACTGAAGGCAGAGATGGGTCTAAGAGTACTTATGAGGTTGAGTCAACGCAAGTCGAGAGACATGCGAGATTTGCTCCAGAATTTACTATGTAATTCAAACATACAGAATTTAAGCAACCAAATCATCCTGATTGATTAAAACCTCCATCTTTCAGGATGTTATCCCAATGAATGAGGGAAATAATCCTCAATTAAATGGAGAAAATAGTTGGGACAGTTGTCAAAGGATTTAAATCAGGGATTGTAAGCTAAGAAATCCCAAGGACTCATTGATGGGAATTAGTGTGTAATTTCTTCTAAAGATTAGTGGATTCTCTCCTCCCCACACTGGACATAGCTCTTGAATTAAGAGTCAACCACTATAATTCTTGTTTGTTCTTATAATTTGATTGCTTTTAATCATGTCTATAATCATTACATTCGCGCAAACCATTTAAAAATTTATTATATCTCTGTTGACGAATTTTTACCGTCAACAATGGGCTCCATCATAAGGGATTGGAGTTACAATTCAAAAGGTTAATTTAGTGACTGCAGTAGCTTACTCCCTTATAAACCCATCATAGCTCTCATCTATTGCCAATATGGGACTTTCACACCTCCAACAATCCCTCCTTCAAACAAAGTACCAAGGCCCCCCTTTGAATGATAGTCCATTCCATCCAATGGATGCTCCATCACGTCTCTATTGCATTAGATGGAGATCCCACCACTTTGTGCTCTCTATCGCATATGGAGTTCTCCACCGCGTCTATTGCTATGCGTTACCGTAGAGGGAAGGTCTACCTCAAGCGTTTCCAAAATTTTTCACCATTGCGATATTACCAAGAGCCCACATCTTCATTCGGCACATCAATGATTCATCACCGTGCGTACACTTGACAATATCTAGGTTCTGGCTCTGATATCAATTTTTAGAACTATGGGCTCTACCATAAGGGATTAATCTCGTGAGTGGAATAGCATACTCTTTTATAAACCCACCATAGCTCCCATTTGTTGTCAATGTGAGATTTTGTTCGCAGCTCCAACAGAGTCCATAAGCTCAAACGAGAAATGTTTTTACATTTCCTTTTGATGTACTCTTTTATTTTTTTTCTTTGAGTTTTCTGAACCCATTACTTCGACTGAACCTATGAGGGTTCTTTTTTTTCCAGCAAACTGAGTTTCCCTTCCTCAGTACGCCCATAACTCTTTCATTGGCCGCATCGCATTCTGTAGAGGATTGTTGAGGTCATGGTTTTGAACATCAAGAACCCCGTTAATCTCTTTCCTTGTTGTGATTCCATCCGTTTCCCCCCAATGATGTTTGATTTGGCGTTTTTTAAATTACGTTTTCCCCCAATGATACATTGATTTGGCTTGAATCACGTTTTCCCCTAATGATACTTTGATTTGGCTTGAATCACGTCTTCCCCCAATGATACTTTGATTTGGCTTCTTCTTTGTTTTACAAAAAAAAAAAAAAAAAGTTTTGATTCCTAACGTTTTACAAAAAAAAAAAAAAGTTTTGATTCCAAACCGTCACCATGTTTTAGAGCCAAAAGTTCGAGCCGCCTGCCCGTTATCTAAATGAAAACTTTGGGCCAAGTCGGGTCGGTTGCTATTTTTAACATGTCCTGGATGATCTGGCCCTAAAGGGAGAATTTCAGCCTAGCACAATCCTAATATGCGTAATGGGCCAGGGCATGCCCAGGTTGGCCCAAACTTTAATGAGAGAAATTTTAAAAGAAATCACTTCGGGTCGGGCCGAGGACCCGGAATGATTATTTGGGCCTAGATTATAGACCCTGATGGGCTCAAACATTTATGTGGGCCGGCCTGAGTCGAGATGGAGCTAACAATGATCGGCCTCGGGCCAGCCCGTTTGGTCTAACCTAAACTTACAACTCTAACCATGTTAAAACAATCAATTCACTCGCGTGCTGTGCTTGATTAGATGTACATCTCCAATGAAATGCTTAATTTTAATATTTGAGTAAGAAATTTACTCTGCAATGCAATGTTATTTTTCTAACAAATCTGTTACATAGTTGGTAGCAAACTTGCATATAGCAATAGCAAATTTGGATATATTTACTTTTCCATTTAATAATTACATCACATGCATGTTTAAAATATTTTAAAATTAAATTTTAGTTTTGCAACTTTCAAACTTAATGATTATGACAAAAACTAGATTTCGCATTTAAAATATTATTATACGCTATAGTACAAATGAAAATAACATATTAAATATGTCATTAATAGCGGAGGAGCCATGCTATGCTCCCCCACTAGCCTAAGTGGCTCTTTTATATTATTACTCCAGCAGTAATTTTTTTTGGCAGTTTATTCTTATTTTGCCCCTCCTAAAATTTCAATTTGTAATATTTATATCAAAGGTTTTAGAAAAATCTCATATATACTACAAATTTTAATTTTTGAATACTGATATACTCTTATTTTTATTTAAAATACCAAATAAACTAAAAATCAACCAAAATGTTGTATAGATGAGTAATTTTTTGATCCATAAACTTTAGAAAGTGAATTAAACTCGATTAAAATTGTTGTATTGTTGTTTTAGGAAAAAAAATTTTGTTTAATTCTTGCCCCCCTCAAGAAAATTTCTAACTCTGCTACTCGTCATTATCACACATTTTAATACCAAATATACAATTAGTATTAGCATTTGTATTGAAAATAATTTCAATTTGTTTGGTCAACAAGTTTAATTTTTTTCTAGCATGCATGTCATAATAATTTTGTATTAGGGAAATTTATATACAAACAAGACAGTCCGTGACTTGAGAATTTTTTAGCCTCATAATTTTTAAAAAGGACACTCTGACCATATTTAATTTTTTGTGTTAATTCGCTGGTGAAGTTCTGGAAATCAATCATAATTTCACTTCATTTTTATCTCTTATTTACTATAAATTAGCCATTTTATTTACATTATTAGTTTGTCGAGATACAAAAAGGAAGATGCACGGCGAATGTCAGGATATGAATCAGGGGACTACGAAAACATCACAGATCCAATCTGAAAAAACATCAGAGAGTCAAGCAAAGACAAGTCATGACGTCCGAGCTGCAAAAACATCAAAGAATCAAGCAAGGACAGGCAATCTTATTGACTTCCAAGCGGATCAAAAAACAAATCAAGCAAGGACATGCAAAGACGTCCAAGCTGAAGTTCTCAGAAAAGACTTTCTTGGGGTGACCAAAGATGAGGAACTGCTAAAAGAACTGGAGGAAAAAAATGACACCGAAAAAGCTCGAGAAGAAGAAGAAGAAGAACGGTCGTCACGGGCGAAGATACAAAGGGTTATGCATTACTTGCTGCAAAATAATGACAAAATCATAAAGCATTTTGCCCCAAGGGAGATTTCAGTCGGCCTACTTCGTGCTGGTAATTCCAAACTTTGTAAAAAGGAACTCAAGCTTAAATTGGCAAAGACATTCATCAAACGTGGCGGACAAACACCGGTTCGATTTCTCACCGAAATCATGTCCAACATCCCGGAACTAAAGACGCACTTCAGCAAGGGAGTTATTCCTGATGGATACAATGACGATTCCCTGGCCAGGTTGTTGTTCTTGGATGGGTGTGCAGTACTACAGTTTATACACAGTTATGTTTGGGATGAGTTAGAAGAGTTTAAGATCAATACCACTCAAGCAGCCTTTATCCAACAGGATTTGTTTTTGTTTGAAAACCAAATCCCATTTAAAGTACTTACACTGTTGATGGGCGTGATGCATATGGACACGACCGACGAGGAATGGGCAATGCCTTCCTTGTACAAGGCTAGCATTATCCAATTTGTCCATGAGAACAACATTTGTGCTCCGAGTAATGCATTCAATTATTACCGCAGACGATGGTATCGACAAATGATTGGAATACTCGACCAAATAAAGCCGCTTCACCTTCTTGACCTTCTACGGAAGGTATCAATATTTGGTAGTATCAAGAATGTCGAAGACGAAAGCGATGCCAGAAAATTCCTCTCGGATGTTTTTGATCAACCAAAGAATTGTCTCTTGAGTTTGGCTAATTGTTTTAGTGAAAAATGGTCTTATATTGCGGACAAACTGGAAAAGCGTGAATGCATTGAGCAACGGTCTCTTCGTAGTGTCCAAGAACTCAAATCATCTGGAATTACAATGAAGCTCAGCAATTCCCGAAGCTTGAAATCTGTATCTTTCGCTACTCATTGCCTTGGTATTTTTGGTCACCTTAAACTTCCTGCTTTGAATGTCAATGACTCAACAGTGCGTAAGTTGTTGAACCTGGTCGCCTACGAAACATGCCTAGACGATAGTGAGAGATGTTATTCGGTCACTTCTTACTTAAACTTTCTCGATTTGCTCATTGACACCGAACAAGATGTGAAAGACCTAAGGACGGCACGCATACTCCGGAATGCTCTTGGTAGCGACGCAGAAGTAGCCAAATTATTCAATACGCTAGGTTTAACTTACTTGCCCAAGTCTAATGAAGATCATTTTGAGAGGATCCACACTAAAATAGAAGAGCATTATGCGAAAAAGTGCAAGATCAAGATGGCTCAGATTTATGCTTCTTATCTCAGAAACCCCTGGCCTACTTTGGGCTTTTTCCTTGCTCCAACAGCTCTTTTATTAACGGTCGTTCAGACTTGGTATGCCATCAATCCCAGAAGGTGAGAGCTACAGCTCAAGGGCCGATCTTTCTTGGGAAAAATTTCAACGTTTGTAATTGATTTGAGTTTGCTGGTTCCTTTTCATCAATCTAGAATGAACGTCGACGTTGAAGTTGGTTAAGCTGTTAAGGATGCATATAGTAGGCCGTATTTGTGTTGTATAGTATTGTATAAATAAAATAAAATATTTGGTTTTGTATTGTAATTAGTCGTTGCATTAAGTTTACAATATGTTTTTCGTTATCTTTCTATAGTTAATTTCTGTCAATGTATTATTCCAACTGATCACTTTCTTGATCATCACATTCTCTCTATCTTCACTTTTCTTCTACTGATACACTTCCCTATCTCTCGCATTCTTTTTCTCCTCATTCCTATCTACACTTTCTTACTCCTCGTTATCTCTCTATACTTTCTCTCTTCTCATTTTTTATATTGGATATAAAGAAAAAACAAGAGCCATCAGTTTCTACTACTATCAATGTGTCAGGAAGCTATGATGATAAATGAACATTAACCAAGACACCCAAAGAATATTGCTCGTAATTACTCTCCAACATTGCGCGTTCTATTTTTTATGCAACTCCAATTTCTTTAGCAATACCTGCTATAATGATAAGTAAAAACTTTTGTTCAATTTAATAAATGAAAGAAAAATTAACATTGGTTTAGTAGCAAGTTTCTTTCTATCATGCACGCGTTCGTACTGCTTTGAATTAGGGAAAACTTGTTGGAAAAAAGGCTTGGAAACCCTTTTTTTGAGGTACCATTTTGAGGCTCAGTTTTGAGCAAGACTCACCTCATATTAGTGATAGTTCAATTTGGATTTGTGTTCTTCTTTGCGAGGAGATCGATATGATATTTTCGAACCATGCCTTACGTTTATGGCAATCTTTCTGATAGTGTCCAGGCTTATGACAGAAATGACACTTATCATCATTTTGTTCCTTCTTGTGGATTTGGACAGATGACGCTTTAATCTTTAATGGTCCTTTATTGCCCTTTCCATTCTTCTTTCCTGGTTTCTTTTTAGCTACCCATGAGATTAACTAAGTGAATTCCTTGCTTCTTAAACCTTGCTTCCTCTTGAATAAGCATACTGTGCGGTTCAGTCGCATTCCACTTATCCTTTATGGTGTTATAATTAATTTAGAATGGACCATATTCAGGAGGCAAGGAATTTATGATAAACTGCGCAAGGAAATTTTCACTCACTTCCATTCCCATGGATCTCAATCTTGCCGCTGTATTCGTCATGCATGATACGAGAACCATCAAACTTCACGGTGGTTAATGTACCCATTAATGTCCCACTAAGAGACTTATCAACAGACTCAGACTGGGAACGTTCTTCCACAAATTTCATAAATTCCACAGCACTTTTGGTCTTAGGAATTGTGGACTTGATGTTGTTTGCTACAGTCATTCGCATAAACATTAAGCTCAGTCTGTTTAATTTTTCCCAAACCTTATGGAAAGATCTCTGGGCGTCACTGCTATCTTTAGTAAGAGCAGCATGCTTATCAGTCACGAGTGCCAAATCAAGATCCAGAACACCTAGGTGAAACTGGACTTGTTCACTCCATTCAGAGAAATTGAGCCCATTAAATTTCATAATAGACGAAGCTTGCGAAAGAAGAGAGACAGAAACGGGTGCTGCAAAATACATAGAATGCTCATTCATTAATGCTTTGAGTTGTAAATTTAAACACCAGATTCGAGGAATTACACAGTTGTACCAAGTCATATTGCTTATGTGGTATACCCATCCAATGAGATTGTACCATTTAGATATTTTGTCTACGTCAACTTTTCATTTTTATTTTTTTCTTTCCTAATAGGTATTTGCATTGATTATTGAGTCAAAAACACTTATTATTCTACCAAATTTCTTTTTTTTTTCCTCAGCCGATGGAACAACAAGGGACATTCAGAGAAATTTGATTATTGTATTTTAGGAATAAAAATAATAATTTAAAATTAAGTCATTAAAATAAAGAAATTTGGTAGAACAATAAATGCTTTCGACTCAATAATCAATGCAAGTACTTATTAGGAAAGAGAAAAATAAAAGAAAAAAGCTGACATATGCAAAATATCTAAATGGTACAATCTCATTAGATGGGTGTACCACATAAGCAATATGACGTGGTACACTTGATGTACTGAAGTTCTCTTTTAGGTGATACAACAATAACAAATTGATGCTTAATTTTTAATTTCACGTAAGTGGCAATTAAATATACTCCACTTAGATACGCTTGCTATCTTTGGATATGCTAAACAAATCTAACCAAGTATATCAATTAACCACTTTAATGTTCATGATCATAAAATGACTAATCAACCTTTGGGCCATCCTTAAATATTTTATAATCTATGAACTTCACATACCCATTACATAAAAATATTACCATCATGTCATCTCATTCATAAGCATCACATAATCATAGGTAATTGAATTTTATTTAATTTGACATCTACGGAAACTTTCTAATTTGGCCACTTTGGTGACAAACAAATTATTCATAATATAGACATCAAATCAAATAATACTATTATACAATTTGGTAATCATAAAACTTTAAGGTTTGGCCACTTTGGTGACTAACAAACTACTTGGATTGATTTATTCAAATTGCATGATAATGACAATTATCAATATTATAGTATAAACAAAATGTTGATTCTTGATGAAACAAGCATTACCATAACGTCAGTATGCATAAATAAATGTTGTTTCAGAAGCAACAATATACAAACATCATAAAATAAAAATAATTAAATCATAATTCATCATCAATAACATACTGTCATATATATGGATTTGACAACTTCATCTGGGACATATATAATAAGTAATATTATAAAACTAAAATCTGTACACATGTTTAAATAGTAATTAGGTGCAAAATCGTTAATCAATCCTCGTGAACAAAATTTTGCGTTAAATACATAATATATAATGTATATGTGATCAATGAATAGAATTGACAGAACCGCTTCAACCAATACCAACTTAAAAAACGATAAATATATTGTACTTATTTTCAACGCATCATGCCAATCATAAATCATAAATTATAAACCATGTGAGTACGTGTCAAAAAAGAACTTCATAAAGATTTAACAACACTCATGGCCTTCACTTGTGCCGAGCAATTGCAACAAATCAAATACCTTTTTTTAAAATTTTGCAGCCGAAAATCATAAGAATAATAATAACATAAATAAATCTATCATTCATATAAATGTGTGTGTATATATATACATGTTTATCGCAAATTGAAGAAATACATAAAATCAATATAGTGAATCACGGAATGCTAAACTCAAAACTCACTATAAGCAGTGTAACCGTAATTTAATTTTTTTCTATCATCATAATAAAAAAAAAAAAAAAAAATTGACATCATAAGAGAGAAAAATTGATAACATCAACGGAAAATCATAAGTTCAAAAAACTTAGGGCTCTGACACCACATGTAAGTAATTCTTTAATTATGCAAATAAACTATAATTTTGCATAAACGATAATGTCCAAGATCTTAGAACTAAATGATTTTCACGATTCAATAATTAGAGAGAAAATGTACATTGATCCATGAGAAATTCTTGAAGAGACCAAATTGATCGCACGATGATTTAAAAAAAAAAACTGTGTTTTTCTCCCCTAATGATCCTCTTTCTAACATACATACTAATAGAACTCATAAGCTTATTTATAGGTAGAGAGAGGACCAATTTCCTAATTTCATCAAATATTCTCTTTCTAATAAAGAACCATTAATTTAAGGAAACTACCATTTCTCTGGATGACCAATAGGATTTACCTTTTATTATTTTATTAACCACTGCGTCAAATTTTCTTAAATTGGAAATATCTATAAATGCACATGGGACACTTAATGAAAATTCTCACAGAATAGCCATGGAATATGAAATCTTCTCTGTAGATCTTTCGGACCCTTTAGATCTTTCTCAAAATAGAATGCAGGATACAGCTACGAAATCGGCATCCCACTCCTGAACCAACACGATCAATATAGCCCCTGGAAAAATACAATAAAAACCTGAAGGGCCAAACCAATGTATATTTCAAATAAAAGAACTTGTATGCTATCTTGTATAATATTAATGCCATTCCCTTTTTAATACGCTTCTTTCTACCTCGACAGCCAACACATTCATCAGTCAAGAATCAAGGTATTTTTTCAACCAACTCTGTGTGAAGTGTGAACTGAATGTTAGTTGTGAAGTCAGTTTTTAGCTTCTTTGGAGTTAAGTTCATTGGACTTCTGAAATCAGTTATTAAAAGTGAAAGTGAAGTACTGATGTTTATTATTTAGTAAAGTTCGTTTCATGTTCAATTTCTTGATATATTTGTTGGCTGGTCTTTTTTGGAATTGAACTATTATGAAACTTTTTTGTTGTTTTTTCCCCCCCCCCCTTGAATTGAACTTTGAATCTGAGTATAAAAAAAAAAAAAAAAAAAAAAAAAACTTGCTTTTTTCTTTTTTCCGGATTTTTTTAGTCTTTTCTGTGTAACAAGCCCATTGGGCTAAGCATCAGGCCCAACCCGCCCATTGTAATCTTTTTTCTTTTTTCCGTCAAGTCGAGTGGTGCTCACTGATCAACCTTTGTAAGGAGATTCTAGGCAACGACGACAACATCAAGGAGGGAGTCATTGAGTGTGTAAGACTGTTCGGTCCTTTGTAATCTTTTGAACTTAGTGGATTGATCATTGTCTGGGCGTGGCCCCGCAGAGTAGGTGTGCGCACCGAATTGCGATATCATTTTTTTGGTGTCCTTTACGTTTCTGCATTAGTTTCCTGCTTTACTATTTTGCTGGTTTAATTTTAAATTTTCTGTCACAAAAAGTGTTACAGTAAAGTGTTGCAACACCACTTGTAACACCAGGATAAAAACAGACCTTACAATAATAACTAAAGGATGAATAGTATTATAAAAAATGGTTAAAGGCACCAACATTACATGACCCTACTTTTAGTAGGTTTTACTGTGCCCAATTGAATAAAGTATTGTTATTTACTTTGATCTTGTGCGGTTCATATATAATTTGTAGGTAATCGTGAGGACATTATTGAGTACGTACCGGGCGTGAACGCAATTGAGCCAAAGGACTTACCATCGTACCTTCAAGAAACTGACGTCTCGAATGTAATGCATCGACCAACAGACAAGGCATTCAAGGATGTAAAAAGGACTGATTTCATTCTTTGTAACACAGTTGAAGAGCTTGAATTAGACCCCATTTTGGCCTTGCAAGAGAAGCAACCATTTTACGCAATTGGACCAGTTTTCCCATCCGGAGGCCCGAGTCCAACTATACCCAATGGCTCAACACCAAGCCTCATGGTTCAGTCATGTACGTTTCATTTGGTAGTTTTGTGACTTCTAGAAAGAGTGACATTGATGAAATAGCCCTTGGACTATCCCTTAGTAAAGTGAATTTTATATGGGTTCTTCGTCAAGCTGTGAGCTATGAAGAGCCTTATGTCCTGCCAATTGGATTTGAAGAAGAAGTCAAAGATAGGGGCTTGATTGTGACGCGGACAAATCTGATCGACGTAATCTCATATCCATCAATAGGAGGGTTCTTAACACATTGTGGATGGAATTCTACATTAGAAAGTGTTCCAATGTTAGAGGAAAATGCTTTCCTCTGACGACTGATCAGATCACCAATAGGAAATTAATAGTCGGTGGTTGGAAGATTGGGGTCAACATTAGTGACAGGTCGTCATTGACTAGGATAGATGTGTTAGAGAAGATCAATCGTTTGATCAAAGGAAAATCAAGTGATGAATTGAAGATGGAGACAATGAAGGTACGGCAGACTTTGAATAGTGCCTTGGCTGGCAATGGGTCTTCTGGACAGAATTTGTCTGTGTTCAATGCTAATGTGAAGGCAAAAATCAGTAGATGAATTCAACAAAATAATGGCAAGAAAAAAACTATATCTTTGTTTTATTTATTTATTTTTGTTTCTAAACGCTTTACAATGATTAAAATTTAGAATCTATTTGTATCATATATGGTATGTACACAATATTAGAATCTATTGCAACTATTACTAAGGTGGTTTTTTCTTTTAATTTTGGTGAGGGCATTCAAAATCTACTTTATGGAATTACTGCTATATGTACTTTATATTCTGGATCCTAAAGCTGAGACAATTACCATCTTTAATAATAATTACTGATCACTAGTGTTTCAAAGGTGACATAATATCATATCACAAGTGTCAATCTACTAAATTATACTTTAGTCATAAATGGTTACCCGTGATGACCGGTGATATGTGTTGTATATGCAAAAGAATATGTTAAATTACCGGTTTTATTTCATCATATTACACTTCGACGACTATTCTTAATTCTCATCGGTGACTCTGTTTTAAATTTTCAAGTCGTTTCCAAACCTTGTAGGTAAATTACCTTGACTGGCAGAAACAAAGGAAAAAAAATATTTTAAATTTTTTTGCTTTATTTATTATTATTATTATTATTATTATTATTATTATTATTATTATTATTATTATTTCTTTTGTAGAACCCATCGATTTTCATGAGAGTACGATTATTTAAAGAATAACTATAAACTACTTGTACGTTGGTGTTGTTATGCATTTATAACAGTAAATTGTCTATGTGTTGCATGATTAAAAAGCTTAATATGTAGAGGTGTCAAATGTGCCGTGCAGGGCTGACACGACACGTCTAACCCCAGGCCCGTGACAGGCCTCGGTCGTGCTTGGCACAGCCTTGCACAGTGCAGGGCCGCGCTAGGGCCGGGCCTGAGGAGAAACTCTCAGGCTCGGAACTGGCCTGCGGCCATAGTCCATAAGGGCCAGAGCCGGGTCAGGGCCTAGGCCCTTCATGGGCCAGCCTTGGCCCTTGTAATTTTTTTTTGCAATATTTAATAGAAAAACAAAAATATATCATATGCCCCTAAAAGATACGATTTTATTGAATTAAGATAATACGAATAAGTACACATAAATGACTGCCTCATTAAAAACCTTGTTAAGTAAAACCCGTGGGGAGATCGGGACAAAACCTTTGTGAAGGAAAAAACAATCTAGTATTCTATGATAAGTAAATTACAAAACCTAAGTTCTTCCAGAAGATTTTGTTATTTCTAAGTTAGAAAAATAGTATTGTATTGAATCATCCATATATTGTTGTTTTCATCTTCTCGCGTCTTCCTAGCCTTTAATGCACATTAGCCTCTCTATGATATCTGGATGCATTCTACTTCTCTTCTCGTCAAGAATTCGGTTGCTTGCACTAAATGCTTGCTCTGATGCTACCGTTGCCGCTGGAGTTGTCAGAATGTCACGAGCTATTACGGACAGTATTGGAAAACGATCGGTCTTGTTCTTCCACCACTATAAGATGTCCAATTTTTCGTTATCAATTACAAAATTTGCTTCAAAATATTTTACCAGTTCGGTAGACGCTTGTGTTGATGACGATCCTGTCATTTTCTCTTTCTTCTTCAAGAAACTCCACGACGAGCCTTTAGGCCCCGAACTGCTAGTTGACGTTGAAGTTCCCTGTTCTTTTTGACATGTGATGTATTTTGCTTCATACATACGAAATAACTTTTCTAACATTCTCCTAGCGTCAGTAATAGTTAGTAGCATATCAATACCTAAATTTTCTACTGTAGCAGTCATCATAGATTTAGTCCTATCTACTACGCATCTAGGATCTAAAATGGTTGCTAATGCATATAACATAGGACAACCTGACCAATAACTTTTAAATTTAATTTCCATTAGCTTAACTATGTTTTCAAAAAGTTCAGTATCCCTATAATAAGAAAATGTTTCTGAAATATTACATAGTTGATGTAAAGCTAAATGTGCAGTATGTAAAATTTTACAACCCTTCTGATGTGAGTGATAGTGTTTTTTGGCAGGAGTCCACACTCTCACCTTGGTGCAATGGTAGACATGTTTTTCAATGTCTATCTAGATGATCAATAGCCCTACCCTTTTTATTAGAAAAATGCTTTTTACAACCGCACGAATTTTCATTTCACTTGTTTTTGGATTTGATCGGAGCTCCTTTGTGAAATGCTGCCATGTAGGAGAAGCTCACGGTCTTTTTCCCCTACTGCGTTCTCCAACTTTCTCGTTGTACACTGAAGCATTATCAACCGGAGCATTTTCCGGTTCAGTCCCATCATTTCATCCTCGAAAAATGGCTCATCACCAAACTAAGGGAGAGCAAAGAAATCAGGGAAGTTTGATGCGGTCATTTTCTGGAAATTGATTGAACTTAAACTTTGTAAATGAAAGAGCAAGAAAATGAGTGATCGCGAGAGAAAAGCTTAGAATCAAAATCAAAGAGACAACATGAGAGATAGAATGAGAATGAGATGAGAAGTTGAGAGTGAATTGTTGTGTGAGATTTATGGTGGGATTAAGGGGTATTTATAGGGAATTTTAGGGTCAAGGCTGTCATGGGCCGACTGTTGGGCCCGTGAAGGGCCCAACGGTCACAATCCTCACAGGCTGGAGGGCTTTTTGGTGGCCGTTTCGCGGGCCTGAGCCGGCCTGAACAAGGGCTGAATTCGGGCTTGGGCCGAATTGGGCTAGGGCTAGGCCGCGGATCTTCACGGGTTAGGGCTGGGCTTGGGCCGCGGGCTGAGAAGTCGCGGCCCAGCCCTAGTCCATCAAACGTGCCGGGCAGACATGGCCCATAACAGTACCGCATTCGGCTGGACGGCTCGGCCCATTTGACACCTCTATTCATATGAAACGTCCCCTTTTTCTACAAGTGTCAATAGCAAACTTCCTTTCATGATAATCAAGTCTAGTAACATAGTTGATTTTTTTTTTTTCCTTACATTGAAACGTCACTTTTTTACTACAAGTGTCAATAGCAAACTTCCTTTCATGAAGAAAACTACTTTTAGAACAAGTTTGCTCTTATTAAGTTATATATGATAATAAATCTATGCACTCATTTGATTACTCTATGATTCTCTGATCTAAGTACTTCTGACGATAATAAAAATCAATAGCAAGAGAATTATAGAAATGGTAAAATAGTTTTTATAAAAACACTTCTTTTGAGAATACAAGCAAATATTATAAGGATGTTATTTACTAAACAGTGGTGTTATTTTCTACTTTTTTGTCACTCTTTGGACTTGCATTGGATTACAGTTAACATACGCCCAAGTACTTCGTGCTGATGATGTTAAGTAGTATTTTAACTTGCTTCTTTTGATAAGAAGTAACAAAGTTAATGTATATATTGGTGGACAAGGTAGGTGGCACCAGAATATGCATTATGGGGCTACTTGGCCTATAAAGCAGATGTTTTCAGCTTTGGTGTTGTTGCACCAGAATGTCTTTGTTGGGTGCCCTTTGTTTTCGGTGCCCCCTGATTTTGTCTTTGTTTTGTGCCTTTGTCCCCTGTTCCTGTTTTGCGGGTGTTCTTTTGAATGAAATATTCATTTAGCAAAAAGAAAAAAAAAAAGAGCTAATTTTGTCACTTGTTAATTTTACTCTCCGAACTCTTATTTATTGTGAAAACGGATGTTATGAGGTGGTAACTGTGATGTTCCGTAAGGGGGCGTTACATCCACTATCAATATATAATAGATATAAATTGATTGGAAATTTGGAATTTGAACTTGATCGATCCTAGTGAAATCGGACTTATTATTGAATTTATCCTTATTTAATATTAACATTCTGTCCTTCTTTAGTTTCTTCGATTCTAATTTAAATCACCAAATCTCCAATTTCATTTTATTTAAATAAAATTTAGCGTTAACTCAATTCTGGTAATTAGTAACGATCAATCATCGTGGAATAATACTCTGAACTGAGAAATTTTTATAACATGACTACGATAGCGTATGCTTACACTCATAAAAATCGTAACAAGTTGAAAACGCAACACAAGGTTAAATTGGCGAAGGAATTCATCAGTAACATATTTTAATGACATCCGACTGTTTAATCGATGGAATCAAGATCAACAACATCCAGGACATTACAAGGAAGTGATTTAGTGAGGGGGTGATTAATCGGGAGTGTTATAATGATGATTCCCTAGCCAGGTTGTTGTTATTTGGATGGATGTGCATGCAATACTACAGTTTTTATTTATGCAGTTGTGGTCTTGGTGAGTTAGAAATGTTTAAGATCAATAGCACTCAAGCAACCTTTATCCACAAGATTTGTTTTAGTTTGAAGATCAAATCCCCTATAAAGTCCTTGCACTGTGTTGATGGCTGAACGTGGCCCACAAGGAAGCGGAAAAGTCGTCGTACTTTGAGGCCGGCATTATCCCAATTCATGCGTGAGAATAAAACTAGTGAAAAATGACTCATTTAACGGTTATACAAATGGATGAAACAGAAAGAAAAAAGAAAAAACGGACAAAAAGAAATAAAGACAGACGGGTAAAGTAAACTGTATAAATCAGCTTTAATATGAAGATGTTAGTACCGGTCTATTCTTTTGACTAAGTTTTGTTTTGAAATTGATTAAGCAAATATGTAAGAAATTTGAAATAGTAAAAGGACACAAAAAGTTAGTATCGTGGTTCGATATCCAACTACATTTGCGTGGTCATGCTTAGACGTCGAACAATTTACTAAGTAAACAGTGCTTCAATTCAAATGAACTTAATCACCCTAAGACTCATTCTTTAAGTATGACGCCTATAACTTGTAACTATTTAATGAACTTGTTCAGTGAGATTCCCTCAACTTACAAAGTTGAAATCCCTTCCAAACTTAGTTTTCTACAAAAAACCTAAATTCCTTCTCTAGAAGAAATATGAAAAACAAGTGCTCACAAATAATCCGACTCTTTGAAATTCTGAGGCTCTAAAGGCATTTAAAGAATAACGTGAGACTTTAGTTAAAAAGACAAACAATACCCAGTTGTCAAATTCATTAAAGTAATCAGCTGTACACATTTTATTATAGATTATGTTGCAACAAATACTGCAACAGAGCTATAAAACTTGATCAGAAAGTCAACTTTCTTGATTTTTGAAATCTTTTTATATAAGATAGAAGAAACATGGATGATCCGAATACCTCAGAATGATCTCCTTTGCAAATCTACCATTATCAAAGATACTCAAAAGTTGACTTTAATCAAATCAAATTAATTTAATTGATTCTAAACAGTTTATAAATAAACTGAACTTTCTCAAAATAATGCTAACAGCTGTCATTCAATCTTCAATTAGATCAATCACCAAAACATGCAAAAATAATGTTAACAATGAAAACCAATCAAATCCGAAATTTTAAATCCCAACAGAAGATAATTATATATAATGGAAGTAAAATGTTGCAACTAGCTTGTTTTACGTCATGATATTATGTTTGTACGTTCATGGCATTACGTCATAATATAGAATCACAAACACACACGCACACAAATGAGTGGGGGCCAAAAGACTTTATTTTATGGTGGACCTGATTGAAAGCAAGACTAGTCTCTGGCAATAATTAATAAAGGGCACTGTGACATTTTAATTTGTTTGCTCCTTCTACCTAACATTAATAGAATCATGTGATTGAGTATGAAAAAATAGTACAGTTAACTGAAGTCGTCAAAAATAATATCGAATTAGATTAAAAAATGTATCACAATTTCAGCGACATGCATCTAATATAAATGTAAAGTAAACTGTATAAATCGTCTTCAATATGAAGACGTTAGTACCAAAATTTATTTATTTATTTTTATCAAGTTTCGTTATCAAATTGATTAAGTAAATATGTAAGAAACTTGAAATAGTAAAAAGACACGGGAAGTTAGTATCGCGGTTCGGTATCCTTTTATATTTGTGTAGTCACGTCTAGACGTATGAACAATTCACTAAGTAAATAGTATTACAATTTAGATAGACTTAATCACATCAAGACTCTCTCTCAGCATGACGCGACATATAGAATCACACACACACACAAATGAGTGGTGGCCAAATGACTTTATTTTAGGGTGGACCTGAATGAGAGCAAGACTAGTCTAATGGCAATAATTAATAAAGGGCACTGTGACATTTTGTTTGCTCCTCCTATCCAACATTAATAGAATCATGTGATTGAGTATGAAAAAAAAAATAGTATGCTTATAATGGGAGACAGTTAATTGAAATCGTCAAAAATAATATCGAATTAGATTAAAAAAATGTGTCACAATTACAGCGACATGCATCTAATATAAATGTAACAATTTTGAATCTGTGTCCCGCGTATTGATAGATTAGGTATGGGAATTTATTTCATCCCGATCATAGAATTCTCTCACGTGCGTAATAATTGATCTATATAAGTGATCTATCAACAACACTTTGGATGCCACCGACGTGGGCATTCACCCACCACTACATTTCACAACCTGCCGATCTGCTCCTTCAAAGCTGAGTAGATTCATCTACAATATTCCGTCGGATATATATCAACTCAAAGATTGAACTTTTTGTGAGGTATTTTACACAACTCTCTTTGTAATTAACTGGAAGTAGAAAGAAATTAGTTTGTGAAATTCTTTCCAGAAAAAGATATAAACATCTTTCAATATATATGGTTTGCAATTCACTCGGTAATCAGTTTTCGGACTGTAAAACTATGTTAAATACACTATGGGTCCGTTTAATTCACTGATTCGAGTTTTTAATTCGAGTTGAGATGTGATTTTATGTGAGAGCTTTTTACTGTAATAAAAAAGTTAGATGTGATTATTTGTGAGAGCTTTTTACTATAGCAAAACTCAAATTCTAAACTCGAATTAGCGAAATGAACGGGGCCTATATATCAAAGTAAAGATGTTTTCAAATAAAAGAAATAAAAGAACAAACTAGCTAGTTTAACGCTGTGTAGGGGTCAGAATATTTTGGCTCATATAGGCAAAAAGTAATGGATCTAGGACCATTTTTACTTTTATTTATTTATTTATTTATGAATTTAGTTGTGAAAGTTTTAAAAATTAATCTAAATTTTCACTTCCTTCTGGTCTTCTTTTTTTCCTTCTTCTTCGATCGTGTTTAATTAGTGTTCACTTATAATTCATCTATTCTCTAGCCGTTGCATTCAGATTGATCCGGTCCGAACAACTCAATAAAAAAGAAAAAAAAAAAAAAAAAAAAAAAAAAAAAAAAAAAAAAAAACAACAACAACAACAATAACAATAACAAAACATCTCTCGTTTCTTGATCTCTCTTATTCTTGACATGAATCAGCCCTTCTAATTGTTATACAGCATCATCTCTTTGGTCACCATTCACCCACTGAAACCGGCATCCAATTAAAAAAAACATAGCTTTTAAGGGATAAGAAATTTCTTTTTTTTTTTTAAAAAGGTGCCAAAGATAAAATTTCTTATTTAACTTATAAAGCACAAAGCTTTTCCAGCATCTACAACCGAGTTAAATAAGAGTCTTCTAGAACCATGGGCTCCATCTCTAATAATTTCAACTCAAAAAATTAATTTAGTGATTGTAGTAGCTCACTCCTTTATAAACATCTGTTACCAATATGGGACTTTGTTCACGCCTCCAACAATCCTTCCTTCAAACAAAGTATCAAAGCCCCTCTTTGAACGATAATTCATTCCATCCATTGGATGCTCCATCACATTTCTATTGCATTACATGGAGATCCCACCACTATGTGCTCTCTATCGCATTTGAAGGTCTCCACTGCGTCTATGGCTACGCATTACCATGGAGGGAAGGTCTACCTCGAGCTTTCCCAAAAAAATTTCACCATCGCGATATTACCAAGAGCCCACATCTTCATTCGACACATCAATGATTCATCACCGTGCGTACACTTGGCAACATTTGTGTTCCGACTCTAATACTAATTATTAGAACTATAGGCTCCACCATAAGGGATTAGGGTTCCAACTCAAAAGATTAATCTAGTGAGTGGAATAGCATACTCCTTTATAAATCCACCATAGCTCCCACTTGTTGCCAATGTGAGATTTTGTTCGCAGGTCCAACAGAGTCCAAAAGCTCGAACGAGAAATGTTTTTACATTTCCTCTTGATGTACTCTTTTTTTTTTTTTCTTTAAGTTATCCGGACCCATTACTTCAATTGAACCTATGAGGGTTCTTTCTTTTCCAGCAAATTGTGTTTCCCTCCCTTAGTACGCCCATAATTCCTCCATCGGCCTCATCGCCTTCTGTAAAAGGATGGTTGAGGTCAAGGTTTTGAACATCAAGAACCCCATTACTTTCTTTCCTCGTTGTGATTCCATCTGTTTCCCCAAGTGATGTTTGATTTAGCGTTTTCTGAATCACGTTTTCCCCCAATGATACTTTGATTTGGCTTCTTCTTTGTTTTACTAAAAAAAAAAAAAATGTTTTGATTCCTAACCTTCAACAACAACCAAAAAAAAAAAAAAAAAAGTTTTGATTCCTAACCGTCACTATGTTTTAGAGCCAACAGTTCAAGCCTCCTGGCCTGTTATCTAATTAATAGAAGGGAAATAGTAGAAAATATACCAATATGAAAAACTTAAGAAAATATATAGGCCAATTTTTAGTTATAAAAATTAATAGGCCATAACTTGTCAAGTTATAGTTCATAACTAGATAAGTTATGGACAAACTTATCAAGTTATGGTTCATAGCCAGACAAGTTATGGACAATTATGGACAATAACTTATCAAGTTATGGTTCATAACCAGACAAGTTATGGACGAAAATAATAATTTGGCCTATTTATTAACTTATGTAAATTATTTGCCTATTAATTTTAATTCATCTTAAGTCTTGGCCTATTTCATTCTTTCTCCCTTAATAGAATCTATGAGGGTTCTTTAAGTTTTCCGGACCCATTACTTCAATTGAACTTATGAGGGTTCTTTCTTTTCCAGCAAATTGAGTTTCCCTTCCTTAGTACGCACGCACATAACTCCTTCATCGGCCTCATCGCTTTCTGTAAAGGAATGGTTCAGGTCAAGGTTTTGAGCATCAAGAACCTCGTTACTTTCTTTCCTCGTTGTTATTCCATCTGTTTCTCCCCAGTGATGTTTGATTTGGCATTTTCTGAATCACGTTTTCCACCAATGATACTTGGATTCCTAACCGTCACTATGTTTTAGAGCCAAAAGTTCGAGCCTCTTGCTCCGTTATCTAAATAGAAACTTTGAGCCAGGTTGGGTCAGCTCCTATTTTTAACGGAAATTGTAGAAAATAGGACAATATAAAAAGTTTAAGAAAGTATATAGACCAATTTTTAGTTATAGAAATTAATATGCCATAATTTGTCAAGTTATGGTTCATAACCAGATAAGTTATGGACAAATATGTCAAGTTATGGTTCATAGCCAGACAAGTTATGGACAAAAATCGTGAATTATGGACAACAACTTGTCAAATTATGGTTCATAACCAGACAAGTTATGAACAAAAATAGTAATTTGGCCTATTTATTAATTTATGTAAACTATTGGCCTATTAATTTTAATTTATCTCAAGTCTTGGCCTATTTTCCTCTTTCTCCCAATTTTTAACATGTCCCGGATGATCTAGCCCTAAAGGTAGAATTTGGGCCTAGCACGGCCCTAATATGCGTAATGGGCCAGGGCATGCCTAAGTTGGCCCGAACTTTAAGGAGAGAACTTTACAAATAAATCACTTTGGGTTAGGTCGGGCCAAACTGGGACGACCTAAAATGATTATTTGGGCCTAGACTATGGACCTGGATCGGCTCAAAAATTTAAGTGGGCCGGCCTGAGTCGAGACAAAGCCAACAATGATCAGGCCAGCCCATTTGCCTGACCTAAACTTACAACTTTAATCATTTTAAAACACTCAATTCACTCGCGTGCTGTGGATGATAAGATGAAGTACATCTACAATGAAATGCTAAATCTTAATATTTGAGTGAGAAATTTACTCTCTAATACAATACTATTTTTTAGCAAATCTGTTATACATGCTATAGTTGGTAGCAAACTAGCATATACCAATAGCAAATTTGTCATTGGATTCCTATTGGTTGATATATTTACTTTTCCATTTAATAATTGCATCACATGCATTTTAAAATATTTTAAAATTAAATTTTTGTTTTGTAACTTTTAAACTTAATGATCATGACAAAAAGTCAATTTAACATTTGAAATACTATTATACATTATAGTACAAATGAACATAACATACTGAACATGTCATTATCAATGGCAAAGCCATGCTATGCTTCCCACTGGCCCAAGTGGCTCCTTTATATTATTACGCCAGCAGTAATTTTTTTTACGATTTATTTTTATTTTGGCCCTCCTAAAATTTCAATTTGTAATATTTATATCAAAGGTTTTAGAAAAAGCTCACATATTTTAATTTTTGAATAGTGATATACTCTTATTTTTATTTAAATACCGAATAAACTAAAAGTCAAACCAACATGTTGTGTACATGAGTAATTTTTTGAACCACAAGCTGCAGAAAGTGAATTAAACTCGATTAAAACTGTTGTATTGTTGTTTTAGGAAAAACTTTTTTTGTTTAATTTCTGCCCCCCTCCCCAAGAAATTTTCTCACTCCGCTACTGGTCATGATCTTAATTTGTTTGGTCAGCAAGTTTAATTTCTTTCTAGCGTGCATGTGATAATACTTTTGTATTAGGGAAATTTATTCCGTGACTTAGATAATTTTGTAGCCTCATAATGATAGAAAAGGACACTCTGGAAATCAATAATAATTTCACTTCATTTTTATCTCTTATTTACTAGTTTTCTCCAGTTAATAATTTATCTATCCTTGCATGTTTCAGTGTCGCGGTTGCATTTAAACTCCAGTTCGATCAACTGACCAAGATTTGAACTCTTTCAGAGGTATTTCTTTTCTCCTATTTCTTTTTCCAAACAATTCTTATAATTTTTGAAGTAAATTGCATTGTTACACTTCAAATTTTTTGTTTTTTGTTTTTTTTTTTTTTGCAAAATACACATCAAACCATAATTTTAGTAAAATGTGCCCTAAACTTTCAAATCAATAGCAGTTAAAATCCAATGTTAGTTTTCAAGTGTCATCAAATTGAAGATTTCACATGATCTGATTTGAAAAATGGTGAGTTTTGTCTTTTATGTGTGAATTTGGTATCTTAAACTACTAATTTGATAATGCTTATAGCTATTGGACCTCAATTGCTATTAATTTTAAAGTTAATGCAATTTATTAAAGTTAAAAGTTTATGATGTATTAAAAAAAACAAAAAGTTTAGACCTAATACAATTGATTTTTATATAATCTAACGTTCAAAAGCATAGAATAGAATACTATTTTATAAGAAAATGAAAACGAGGACGGAAAATATTGCGTCGAAATATATGTCCTCAGTCTTACATTAAGTTGAACAACACATATTTACGTGTGTATATATATATATATATATATATATATATATATATATATATTGCATATTTAGTTTGTCCAGATACAGAAAGGAAGATGCACGGCGAATGTCCGGATATGAATAAGGGGACTAGGAAAACATCAGAGATCCAATCTGAAAAAACATCAGACAGTCAAGCTGCTAGAAGAACTGAAGACTTTCTTGGGGTGACCGGAGATACGGAGCTGCTAGAAGAACTGAAGAAAATAAATGACAACGTAAAAGCTCGAGAAGAAGAAGATCGGTCGTCACGGCCAAAGATACAAAGGGTTAAGCCTTACTTGCTGCAAAATAATAAAATCAAAAAGCATTTTATCCCAAGGGAGATTTCAGTCGGCCTAATTCATGCTGTTAGTTCCAGACTATATAAAAAGGAACTCAAGCTTAAATTGGCAAATAGATTCATCGAACGTGGCGGAGGAAAACCGGATCTATTTCTCCAAGAAATCAAGTCCAAAATCCAGTATCTAAAGACGCTCCCTGATGGTTACAGTGACGATTCCCTGGCCAGGTTGTTGTTCTTGGATGGGTGTGCAGTACTACAGTTTATACACAGTTATGTTTTGGGTGAGTTAGAAGATTTTAATATCAATACCACTCAAGCAGCATTTATCCAACAGGATTTGTTTTTGTTTGAAAACCAAATCCCCTTTCAAGTACTTACACTGTTGATGGCCGTGATGCATATGGACACGACCTCGTACAAGGTTAGCATTATCCAATTTGTCCATGAGAACAGCATTTGTGGTCCGAATAATGCATTCAATTATTACCGCAGACGATGGAATCAACAAAGGATCATTGAAATACTCGACACAACAGAGCCGGTTCACCTTCTTGACCTTCTTCGGAAGGTATCAATATTTGGTAGTATCAAGAATGTTGAAGACGAAAGCGATGCCAGAAAATTCCTCTACCAACCAAAGAATTGTCTCTTGAGTTTGGCTAATTGTTTTAGTGAAAAATGTCCTTGTATTGCGTACAAACTGGAAAAGCGTGACTGCATTGAGCAACGGTCTCTTCGTAGTGTCCAAGAACTCAAATCATCTGGAATTACAATGAAGCTTAGCAATTCCCGTAGCTTGAAATCTGTATCTTTCGCTACTCATTGCCTTGGTATTTTTGGTCACCTTAAACTTCCTGCTTTGAATGTCAATGACTCAACAGTGCGTAAGTTGTTGAACCTGGTCGCCTACGAATTATGCCTAGACGATAAAGAGATCGGATGTTATTCGGTCACTTCTTACTTAAACTTTCTCGATTTGCTCGTTGACACCGAACAAGATGTGAAAGACCTAAGGACGGCACGCATACTCCGGAATGCTCTTGGTAGCGACGCAGAAGTAGCCAAATTATTCAATACGCTAGGTTTAACTTACTTGCCCAAGTCTAATGAAGATCATTTTGAGAGGATCCACACTAAAATAGAAGAGCATTATGCGAAAAAGTGCAAGATCAAGATGGCTCAGATTTATGCTGCTTATCTCAGAAACCCCTGGCCTACTTTGGGCTTTTTCCTTGCTCCAACAGCTCTTTTATTAACAGTCGTTCAAACTTGGTATGCCATCAATCCCGGAAAGTGAGTGCTACAGATCAAGGGCAGATCTTTCTTGGGAAAAATTTCAAGTTTCAAAGAATGAACGTCGACGTTGAAGTTGGTTAAGCTGTTAAGGATGCATATTGTAGGCCGTATTTGTGTTGTATTGTATTGTATAAATAAAATAAAATATTTGGTTTTGTATTGTAATTAGTCGTTGCATTAAGTTCACTATATGTTTTTCGTTATCTTTCTTTAGTTAATTTCTGTCAATGTATTATTCCAACTGATCACTTTCTTGATCATCTCATTCTCTCTATAAAGAAACAAGAAGAGCCATTAAGCTCAGTCTGTTTGATTTTTCCCAAACCTTATGGAAAGATCTCTGGGCGTCACTGCTATCTTTAGTAAGAGCAGCTTCCTTATCAGTCAGGAGTGCCAAATCAAGGTCAAGATCTCTGGGCATTCACGTGAAACTGGACTTGTTCACTCCATTCAGAGAAATTGAGCCCATTAAATTTCATAATAGGCGAAGCTTGCGAAAGAAGAGAGACAGAAACGGATGCTGCAAAATACATAGAATGCTCATTCATTAATGCTTTGAGTTGTAAATTTAAACACATAATACAGATTCGAGGAATTATTCGGTACACCGGGTGTACCACATTATATTACTAATGTAGTACACTCATTTAATGAAATTGTACCATTTAGACATTTTGTCTACGTTAGATTTTCACTTCTATTTTTCTCTTTCCTAATAGGTATTTACATTAATTATTGAGTCAATAACACTTATTATTCTACCAAATTTATTTTTTTTTCCCTCAGCCGATGGAACAACAAGGGACATTAAGAGAAATTTGATTATTGTATTTTAGGAATAAAAATAATAATTTAAAGTTAAGTCATTAAAATAAAGAAATTGGGTAGAATAATAAGTGTTTTTAACTCAATAATTAATGCAAATACTTATTAGGAAAGAGAAAAATAAAAGTGATCAAGCTGACATAGATAAAATGTCTAAATGATACAATTTCATTAGACAAATATACCACATAAATAATATGACGTGGTACACTCGGTGTATTGAAATTCTCCTTTAGGTGATACAAAAATAACATAATTGATGCTTAATTTTTAATTTCACGTAAGTGGCAATTAAATATACTCCACTTAGATACGCTTGCTATCTTTGGATATGCTAAACAAATCTAACCAAGTATATCAATTAACCACTTTAATGTTCATGATCATAAAATGACTAATCAACCTTTGGGCCATCCTTAAATATTTTATAATCTATGAACTTCACATACCCATTACATAAAAATATTACCATCATGTCATCTCATTCATAAGCATCACATAATCATGGGTAATTGAATTTTATTTAATTTGACATGATCTACGGAAATTTTCTAATTTGGCCACTTTGGTGACAAACAAATTATTCATAACATAGACATCAAATCAAATAATAATATTATACAATTTGGTAATCATAAAACTTTAAGGTTTGGCCACTTTGGTGACTAACAAACTACTTGGATTGATTTATTCAAATTGCATGATCATGACAATTATTAACATCAATATTATAGTATAAACAGAATGTTGATTCTTGATGAAACAAGCATTACCATAATGTCAGTATGCATAAATATATGTTGTTTCAGAAGCAACAATACACAAACATCACAAAATAAAAATAAATCAAGTCCAAAGAGCCAAAAATCCCCAATTTCCATCATGATTTCAACCAAAATCCATCAAATTCCAACTCAAACTGAAAATAAGTTCTATCAAAGGAAAATTCAAGATTTCAAGAGAAGTTTTTAAATCTTACCCCAAATCATTCTCTTAATGTTAGAGAACTTCTTGAAGTTCCTCTTTGGTGCAAGATCTTGGAAGATTGTGACAAATTTTTAAGAGAGAGAGAGAGAGAGAGAGAGAGAGTTACGGGAGGAAGAGGCAAAAGAAGAAAAAAAAAGAAAAGAAAAATGATAAACATTAAGAGCCTGTTTAGTTTGTTGATTTGAATTTTTAATTTGAGTTGAGATGTGACTTTATGTGAGAGCTTTTTATTGTAACAAAAAAGTTAGATGTGACTGTTTCTGAGAGCTTTTTACTGTATAGCAAAACTCGAATTCTAAACTCAAATCGGTGAAATGAACGTGCCCTAAAGATATTTAAGAAAGTAGATCAGAAAATGTGTCTTCACACACTTCTAAGATGAGAATATAAATACTAAAAATGTTTAGAATCCTTGAAAATATTTAAACTTACATATTAGAAACATTTAATGAACAAAATTAATTAATTAAACGAGATTAGGCACACTAATAAATCTCAATTGTCTTAATTAATCCATATATTAATTTCTTTTTCTTTTGGTATGAATTCGGTGGTGAAATTGAGTTTTGTGATCTATTTTTCACTTCATTTTTGCTTTCTTTCCTCCTCTTTATTTTTCGATCTTGTTCGCTAATTTTTAGAGTTAGTTTTAGAGTGAGAGTTATTATTTTTGTTATAACTTATTCTTTCATATTAGCCTGTTTCATGGTTATATATATACTTGTAATCACTAATGATTCAGAGTTGAATGAGATTTTCATTTTTCTCCACGATTTCATTGTCCTCACAATATGGTATCAGAGCGAAGCTAGACTGTTCGTCTTCTTCACCAATCTTTGCATCTCATTCGCTTCCGCTCCTCGTGAAATTCTTCGATTCATTCAATCTGCTTCTTGATTCAGTTCGAGTCTTCGATTCTATTTCTGATCGGGTGAATCTGCAATTTTTGGTCTTTCTTCGATTTCTATGGCGACTTTTCAATCTGAGAACCCCGGAGTTTCAATCAAAAGATTCGCCATTGATGATCCTCTGAGTCCTTACTACCTTCATCATTCAGATAGTCCTGGTCTTGTGCTTGTCTCGCAATTGTAGACAGGAGATAACTATGCCTCCTGGAGCAGAGCGATGATGATTGCCCTATCTGTCAAGAACAAACTGGGATTTATCGATGGATCCATCACCAAACCAGAAGGTACTGATCTGAATCTCCTTAGTTCGTGGATTCGGAACAACAATATGGTGATTTCGTGGATTCTGAATTCTGTCTCTAAAGAGATTTCTGCTAGAAGCTTGTTTGCTGAATTTGCTTTTGAGATCTGGTTTGATTTTAAAGATCGATTCCAACAAAGTAATGACCCTAGGATCTTTCAATTGCGTTGAGAATTAGTGAATCATATTTAAGAACAGAACTTTGTCAGTGTGTATTCTACAAAACTGAAGGCTCTGTGGGAAGAACTGAGCAATTTTTAACCGGCTTGTACTTGTGGAAAATGCACTTGCGGTGGCGTTAAGGAACTTAGTTCCTACTATCAAATGGAGTACATCATGTCATTTCTCGTGGGACTCAATGATTCCTTTCCACAAGTCAAAGGTCGGTTACTTTTACTGGATCCTCTTCATCCCATCAATAAGGTTTTCTCCATGATTGCTCAAGAGGAACGTTAGAGAGTAATTGGTCAACAAAATCTAGGCACAGATTCAGCTAATGGAATGGCATTTGCTGCTGTCAAAAGGAGACAACTCAAAAGGTCAGAAGAAAGAGGGGCCCTTTTGTACCCATTGCCATTATTGTTGTGAAAAATCATAACGCAAGTATACACTATCGTAATCAAGTAATATAATAGTGAATAAGAATATCATCCCACGAGGATTGTTGTTTACTAATTACCGAAATTATATTAACCCTAATTTTATTTGAATAATAAAAAAGAGAGCATATAAAATTAAGTAAAGTAAAATTAAAATGATTAAATAAATCAAACAAAGCTAATAATGGAATAAAATTCAATAGATTAAGACTCTAGGGTTTTCGATTTCACCAAAATTAATCCTGTTTAAATTCCCATAATTCAAGAAAATTAACATTTAATCATATACTGACAGTAATTTCTCTAAAGGAATTATTATTCTTTCTCAAGCACCGATAATATTAATCCAACAAGCAAAATCTACATCTCTGTCAGACTTCTAAACCTGTTGAAAATCATTAAGTGCAAGAAATTCAAAAGAACTGCATAAGCATCATAGATATCTCTATCCTATGAACAACTCATGGTATTTCAATTAAGAGCTTATTTAATTATCACCTCTCGGTCTCAAATCAAATACAAAATCATGTAATAGTTGGCCAAACAATCACAAGCATTAAGAATAAATTGAAATACTCAACATATATGGATTAAATATCAATTACTTAAAAATAAGATTGAGAATCTGAACAATCATAATCCGGCTACATCGTAGCCCTAGAAAAAGGAATTAGTTCATCTCTAAACAAAATAAATTCCTAAACAAAGTCTTAATCATTGGAAAGGAAAGAAAAGAACTAGTTTGGAGTTGAATTGAAGCATCTCCGTCTCCGGATTTGAGCCGTTCTTCTTCACCGTACCCAATTCTCCTTTTCTTCTCTTGAATCTTCTCTCAAAACCCAGCCGTCACTCCACAGTCAAAAAGTCCCTTCTAATTGCCCTAGAATCATCTATTTATATGTTTTGGAGCATTAGGGTCAAAACGGGTAAGTTTTCTCGCGATTGGCCTTCAAAACGCGTCTTTTCTCGCGCCGTAGCGCTGAGTTCCTAGCGTTGCGGCGCTACTGTGTAAAAATCCTGGGCGCTGCAGCGCTGTCATGGGCGCCAAAGCACTGCCCATTCTACCCTACTGCACTGATTCCGTAAAACTCAGCGCCAAGGCGCTACAGATTGGCGCCTAAGCGCTATGTTTGCTGTCTTTTTCCACCGAAATTTGTCCAAAACCTTCCAAATCATAGACTTTCACCTAACCTTCAAAGAAAGAATGAAAACACATAAAAACTAACAAAAACCTCGAAAGCTAACAAGATATTAAGTGTAAAACGATACTAAATGAGCAAGTAAAACTCACTCATCAATTATCATGGTCACACCGTGGATAAATGCTAAAAGTTACATGGCTATCCGCCAGGTTTCAAGCAACGACCAAGAAACCAGTTCAACAACCAGCCTGTAGCTATCAACCAGGTCTCTAGTCAATCCAATCACACAGAGAAAAACAACTAGGAAGTTGGTGGTGCTCATACTTTCTTCCAAATTCTTGACAAGACTCAGTATCATCAACTAATGACAATGTTTGCCAACCATTTGTCTTCATTCGTTAACACTGGTGAACATCAAGATGGCCCAAGTGCCTCATATTCAACAGGTACATGTTTATGTGTTTCTGTGACTCCTTTAATATCGTCTTCAAGGTTTTGGGTAGTGGACTCTGGGGCTTCTAGACATATTTACGCGAATGCTAATGCTTTTATAACTATGTGATCTATAAAGAATTTTGTTGTCACATTACTAAACCATACACACATTACCATTTGAAGGATCAATTACGTTGTGATGTTTCCACGTTCAATAAAAATGATCCCTGTTATATCTGCCTTTTAGCTAAACAAAGAATATTGCCCTTTATTTCTCATAACCATTTGTCTTCATATCCTTTTGATTTGGTTCATTGTGACATTTGGGGCCCATATCATGTACCTGCTCATTTAGGACACAGATATTTTTTAACTCTTGTGGATGACTACACTCGTTTTACTTGGGTATTTCTTCTAAAACACAAGTCTGATGTATCTACTGTTATACCACGTTTTTTCACATGGTTAATTCCCAGTTTAATGGTAAAATCAAGGCATTCAGGACTGACAATGCTAAAGAGTTGGCCTCTACATATTTTTTTCATCAAAAAGGGATTTTGCATTGATTTTCATGTGTGGACAGGCCACAACAAAACTTAGTGGTTGAAAGGAATAATCAACACTTGTTGAACGTTGCTCGAGCCCTGTATTTTCAGTCCCGTGTTCCTATTCAATTATGGATGAATGTGTTTTGATTATAACATTCTTAGTGAATACGACACCATCACCATGGCTCAAGCACAAGACCCTATATGAACTCTTGTATCAGAATCTTGTTGATTTCTCATCTCTTCAAGTTTTTGGTTGTCTTGTTTTTGCCTCCACTCTACCAGTTCACCATTCCAAGTTTCATCCATATGCTTGAGTATGTGTGTTCTTGGGATATCCTCCTGGTATGAAAGGTTACAAGCTGTATGACATTGAGAACAAAGAAATATTTTTCTCTGGGGATGTCGTGTTTCACGAAGATATCTTCCCGTTTCACTCAGTGGTTGCTGCCGACACCTTAGTCGATCCATTCCCTGATGTGGTTCTACCTACTTCATTGCTTGAAGTTCCCAATTTAATTCCTCCAGCTGAAGATTCTCTCGATTCACCGCCTGCAGAGCAACTTCCATCTCAATCGTTCTCTCCTGCACCTGCCACTGCACCTGCCATTGTTCCCACTCGAAAATCTACAAGATTTTCTCATCCTCCATCTTATCTATGGGAATTTCATTGCAACATGTTATCCAAAGCTGAGATGACTCCTTCCAGCAACCTGTATTTCCTGGACAAGTTCATATCTTATGATTCTTTATCTAGTTCTCACAAGCATCTTGTCTTAAATATATCTTTTCCGTTTGAGCCCCAGTTTTATCATCAAGCAGTTCAATTCCCACATTGGCGAGAAGCTATGAAGGCCGAGCTAGATGCTATGGAAGCTAATCACACTTGGACTGTGGTTCCTTTGCCTACAGGGAAGCATTCCATTGGTTGCAAATGGATTTACAAAGTCAAATACAAGTTCGATGGTTCTGTGGATCGACATAAAGCCCGGTTAGTGGCTAAAGGATACACTCAACAAGAAGGTGTCGATTTCTTTGAAACCTTCTCCCCTGTTGCAAAGTTAGTTACTGTCAAAATACTATTGGCTCATGCTGCTAGCCAGAATTGGCATCTCGCTCAATTAGATATGAATAACACTTTCCTTAATGGAGATTTATTTGAGGAAGTGTATATGGATCTACCTCTTGGATATGTTGGAAAGGGGGAGCATTCTACTCATAAGGGAAAGTTAGCCTGCAAACTTCATAAGTCCATTTATGGGCTCAAACAAGCCTCTAGACAATGGTACTCTAAGTTATCCCAATCTCTTCTCCGATTTGGTTTCGTTCAATTGAAATATGATTACTCCCTGTTCACTAAGGGCTCTGGTCCTTCCTTTGTGGCATTACTGGTTTATGTGGATGATATAGTCATTCTGGGCCCTCAATCTCCATCATCAATTCCTTGAAATCTTTCCTTCAAGGTCAATTTAAACTCAAGGATTTAGGGAATTTGAAGTATTTCCTTGGGATTGAAATAGCATGATCTCGAACAGGCATCATCCTTTCTCAGAGGCATTACACTCTACAGCTCCTAGAAGACACTGGTTTTCTCGCAAGTAAACCAGCTAATGTTCCTATAGATCCCAAAACTCGGCTTGCTGCTGCCGATGGTGAACTCTTGCAAGATGTCTCTCAGTACAAGCGCCTTATTGGTCGCCTTTTATACCTCACTTTGTCTCGGCTTGACATTACTTTTGCTGTCCACAATCTTAGTCAGTTTTTGGCCCAACCTCGTGTTCCTCATTTAGCAGCTGCTCATCATCTTCTTAGGTATCTCAAGTCCACTCCTGGTCAAGGATTATTCTTTTCTGCCTCATCCTCTATTCAACTCAAAGCCTTCTCTGATACTGATTGGGGTTCCTGTCCAGATACCAGACGGTCTATTACTGGTTTTTGTATTTTCCTAGGTGATTCCCTGGTCTCTTGGAAGGCTAAAAAGTAGAACACCATCTCTCGCTCGTCTACTGAGGCCGAATACAGAGCTTTAGCTGCTGTCACAAGTGAGTTAGTCTGGTTAAGCGAGTTATTAAAAGATTTTGCTGTAAAGTCGACTCCACCAGCCCTTTTATACTGTGATAACCAAGCTGCCATTCACATTGCTAATAATCCCACCTTCCATGAGCGAACCAAGCATATAGAAATCGACTGTCACTTTGTCCGTGATAAAATTATTGATGGTTCAGTCAAACTTATGCCTATTCGCTCTCATCACCAACTTGCTGACATGTTTACAAAGCCTCTGGCTTCTTCCTTCTTATCCTCATTGTTATCCAAGATGGCTGTTAAGAACATTCACAGTCCATCTTAAGGGGGAGTTTTAGAGTTAGTTTTAGAGTCAGTTAGAGAGTTGTTATTTTTGTTATAACTTATTCTTTCATATTAGCCTGTTTCATGGTTGTATATATACTTGTAATCACTGATGATTCAGAGTTGAATGAGATTTTCATTTTTCTCCACGATTCCATTGTCCTCACAATACTAATAATTCGCCTATTCATCATTCTCTCCTCCACAACTGCGCTCGTTTAGCGATACTCCGATCTGACCAACTGAAAATTCAAACTCGTTTACAGGCAACCTTTTTTCTCCTTCCTTTAACTTTATCGAAAATTCACTATGATAGTATCTTAATTACTGATATATAGTGCCTTTTTCGAAATCTTTCTTTTTTTTTTTTGGCTCTGACTAAATCATTCTTTAATAATACATGTTAAAAGCCTTTTTAACAAGATTGATTGTTATATAATCTTGTATAATTTAGGAACACACAAATACAATAGCGTTCTCATTTTAGAATCTTTTACATTTTTCAAATGGAAAAGAGGAAGGAACTTTATCTTTTCAAATTAATATTGCAAACATTCTCACTTTGTTCGTTAGTTTAACACCATATATAGTAGTGCTAAAACATATTTGTAGGTATATATTGACGTTTTATTTGCATTTTGTCTAGGTACAAAAGTAAATATGCCTGAAGAAATAATTCTGCATGTGAAAGAGGAAATCCCGCAAGATGAGAAAACATCAGAGAATCAATTAAAAAGTAGAACACTCGATGACCAAACTAAAGCTCCTACTAACAACCTTCCTGGGCTGATCCAAGATGAGCAGAAGCTGCTAGAAGAACTGAAATTTAAAGAAGCTGATCAAGCGCAGCGGTCTCAAGGGACGATACAAAAGGTTCCAATGATCATGCGCAAAAATAAAGATATCAAAAAGTATTTTATGCCACAGGAGATTTCAATCAGTCCGATTCATGCTCAGCATCCGAATTTGTCTAAAGGGGAATGATAACTCAGAGAAATAGAGTTATTTAGTATACTTTTAGGCTTAATATTTATTTATATTCTCCGGGTAAAATGCCTTTGTGTTAGTATTTTGAATAGCATTTATTAATCTTTTTCCGTGTGGCAGAAAGTTGTTATTTATGGGAAATCTTGCTATATTTTGAAGTTATTCCTCAATTCAACTCATTGCATTGATCCTGGGAACTTAGTGCATGATGTCCACAGGAGGTGCTGACGTAGGCTTTTGGTGAGAAAAGCACGGTGGAAAACACAAATGTTGAAATGCCCCCAATGCCATAGCATTGCTGCAGCAAAGTCGCAGCAAAAGCAGGAGCAGCCAAAAATTAGCAAGCTGGCGCAGTTTGTCTTTTAGCGCTGGTAGTGGTCCAAGCACTGACGGGACAGCTGTAAGAGCACCAGGAGGGGGGACCATCAATCATGACTCTCATGCATACACTTGTCACTAGGGCACCTCAACATGCCCTAGTATATAAAGGAAAAGAAGAGTATAGTACAACCAGCGAGAGAAGAGGAGAAAATCAGGAGAGGCGCACAGAATTCCTGGATGAGCTGGAAACGGAGACAGAAGAGAGTACAGGAGATTTTGGACGCTGGAGCTGGAGAAAAGAAGAGTACAGCACGGATACACAGGGGTTTTTGACCTCAGATTCTAGCTTAGCTGTTTTCTCCTTCTCTTTGTATTTACTTTCCGAGACCTTATGGATCTGTTATTTGTTATTAATTCTGATTTTGTTGAACTAAACATGAGCTAAATTCCTTAGCTAGGATTATTGATGGAACCAAAGTTGCAATGAAGATCTATTTGCTATTTTGATTGATAATGTAATTTTCATCTGGTTTATTCAAGCATATTTATTGTTTACTTTCTATTAAGTGACAGGCCATCATTTAGTAAGAAAACACAAACTTAAGCTAATTCTGGAAAGGTTGGTTGAGTTAGATCTAGCTTGGATAATGTAAGAGATAGTATAGGAATATACTATTATCTTGCACAACCCATTAAAATTGATGTTAACGTCAGGTCTGTAAACTAAAACACATAGGAATATGTTGGTTTGGTTTAAGGAATTACAAGCATAAATCTGTCGGAAGATGATTATGTAGAATTTTAGGTTGACTAGATGAACTTTGCTACAGCAATCGTATAGCAAATCGTGGTCAGAGTTGCAACCGAGGGGAAATCAGTAATCCTAGCCTTCATCCATCATTAAATCACAGCTCTAAGCTCAGATCTTGTTGACTTTTACCTCTTGTCTGCATTTAAATTACAGTCTTTGGTCTTATACATTCTTTTCACTTAATTAATATCAATTTGGCATTCAAACTATTCTCAATCATATTGATAAAACTAGTTTTTGTAATAGAATTCCTCATTAACTCAGTCCCTGTGGAATTATAGAAATCAGTTTTTGTTCATTTAAATCCAATATTGCTTCTGTTAATCTCAGTTGCTCCTGTTGTGCTAAAGCAGGTGTAACCTTCTTGCATGAATAGACCAAGGGATGCAGATTTGATTCCCTTGGACCCAGAAATTGAAAGAACCTTTAGAGCCAGAAGAAGGGAACAACAGCGGTTAGCTGGAATTGAAGAAATGGCTGACGGAGTAGGTGGGAATAATCAAGGTAATCAAGTGGTAGTAATAGCAGAGGATAGGGACAGGGCCATCAGGGATTATGCCATCCCCATGCTCGATGGTTTGCATCCAGGCATTGTGAGGCCAGAAATCCAGGCAACTAAGTTCGAGTTGAAGCCGGTCATGTTCCAAATGCTCCAAACCGTGGGGCAGTTCAGCGGGATGCTGACTGATGACCCACACATGCACCTTAGGCTTTTCATTGAAGTATGTGAAGCATTTAAGGCCCCAGGTGTGACAGAAGAAGCTCTTCGTCTCAAGTTATTTCCTTATTCTCTAAGGGACCGAGCTAGAGCATGGCTGAATTCTCTGCTGCCAATTCGGTAGCTAATTGGAATGATTTGGCTGAGAAATTTCTGGTGAAATATTTCCCTCCGAACAAAAATGCCAAACTTAGGAATGATATCACATCATTTCAGCAGTTGGAGGGGGAAGCTCTATGTGAATCATGGGAACGCTTTAAGGAATTATTAAGGAAGTGTCCATACCACGGACTCCCCTATTGGATTCAAATGGAAACCTTCTACAATGGGCTCAATGCTTCAACTAGAGCCATGGTGGACGCCTCAGCGAATCGAGCCTTACTTGTCAAGACGTACAACGAGGCTTATGAAATTCTGGAAAGAATGTCCAACAACAATTACCAGTGGCCCACCGAAAGAGTTTTTGCAGGGAGACGAGTGGCAGGAATTCATGAAGTAGATGCGGTGACTGCGTTGACTGCTCAAGTTTCTTCTCTTTCCAATATTTTGAAGTCTCTAAATGTGGCTGCTCCAGCTAATGCAGCAACCCCAGTTGCATTAACTTGTGTCTACTGTGGAGCTGAGCACTCATTTGAAAATTGCCCATCCAACCCCGAGTCGGTTTGCTATGTGAACAACTTTAACCGGAATAACAACCCTTATTCCAACTCATATAACCAGGGGTGGAAGCAACATCCGAATTTTTCTTGGTCGAATCAAGAAGCTAATCCGATGCCAGGACCTAGCAAACCAGCATATCCACCAGGATTTCATCAACATCAACATCAAAGACAGCCACCTCAAGAGCAATCAAATCAGAGGCAGCCACATCAAGCGTCATCAACCCCTATGGAGGCATTACTTAAAGAGTACATGGCAAGGAATGACTCGCTCATTCCGGGTCAAGCTGCTCTCCTCCAGAGTCAAGCTGCATCGTTGAGGACCTTGGAAAATCAAGTGGGGCAGTTGGCTAATGTTCTCAGTAATAGACCCCAAGGATCGCTTCCGAGCGATACGAAAAACCCAAGAAGAGATGGTAAGGAACATTGTAAGGAGCATTGTAAAGCTATCACACTTCAGAATGGTAGAGAAATTGAACAACTAACTCGACAGACTGCAGCAACAGAGCACTCTTCGATCCAAACCCAGGAAGTCCAGCAACCACCAGCTGAATCAGAACAGGATGTGGTCGACCAGGATGCTACAGCAAAGCTGAAGCAAAACAAACCAGAGAGACCTCCACCCCCATTTCCACAGAGATTTCAGAATCAAAAACAAGATAAGCAATTCAGGAGATTCCTTGACGTGCTGAAACAGCTTCATATCAACATTCCACTCGTGGAGGCATTGGAGCAAATGCCGAGTTACGTTAAGTTCATGAAGGATATCCTCACAAAGAAACGAAGGCTAGGTGAATTTGAGACGGTGGCACTAACCGAAGAATGCAGTGCAATCTTGAAGAATCGGCTGCCACCCAAGTTGAAGGATCCTGGTAGCTTCACCATACCATGCTCCATTGGAGATCAATACATCGGAAAAGCTTTGTGCGACTTGGGGGCGAGCATTAATCTAATGCCAATGTCCATTTTCAGAAAGCTGGGAATAGGTGAAGTGAGCCCCACCACTGTTACGTTGCAGCTAGCCGACAGGTCTTATGCTCACCCAGAGGGAAAAATAGAAGACGTCCTAGTACGGGTGGACAAATTTATATTTCCAGCCGACTTCATCGTGTTGGACTATGAAGCGGATAAGGAGGTACCGATTATCTTGGGGAGACCCTTCTTAGCTACAGGCAAGACGTTGATAGATGTTCAAAAAGGAGAGTTGACAATGAGGGTCCACGATCAACAAGTCACTTTCAATGTGTTCAAAGCGATGCGTTTCACTGATGAGGTGGAGGAATGTTCAGCAATGAACGTTTTGGATTCATTAGTGGCAGCAGAGTTTGAAAAGACATGTGCTGAGAAATTGATGACAGAGGAGGACCTGATTGATTCGGAGATTAATGAGGACAACAATGATAAACAAGTATCAAGGTTGGAGGGTAGGCATGCAGCAACAAAGTCTAGGAGGCATTTCGAGTCGTTGGACTTGTCAACAGAGCCTTTAAGGCAGCATAAGCCCTCAGTGGAAGAGCCCCCCATTTTGGAACTAAGACCCTTACCGGCACACTTAAGGTACGCTTATTTGGGTGATTCCGATACTCTTCCTGTAATTATTGCCTCTGGATTAAATGACATGCAGGAAATACAACTACTCGAGGTGTTAAAAAAGTTCAAACGTGCAATTGGGTGGACCATCGCTGATATAAAAGGAATCAGCCCATCAATCTGCATGCATAAAATTTTGCTACAGGAATGCTGCAGCAATTCAGTAGAGCAGCAGAGAAGGTTGAATCCGATCATGAAGGAGGTAGTGAAGAAAGAGGTAATTGGATTCATCAGTGGCAGCAGAGTTTGAAAAGACATGTGCTGAGAAATTGATGATAGAGGAGGACCTGATTGATTCAGAGATTAATGAGGACAACAATGATAAACAAGTATCATGGTTGGAGGGTAGGCATGCAGCAACAAAGTCTAGGAGGCATTTCGAGTCGTTGGACTTGTCAACAAAGCCTTTAAGGCAGCATAAGCCCTCAGTGGAAGAGCCCCCCATTTTGGAACTAAGACCCTTACCGGCACACTTAAGGTACGCTTATTTGGGTGATTTCAATACTCTTCCTGTAATTATTGCCTCTGGATTAAATGACATGCAGGAAATACAACTACTCGAGGTGTTAAAAAAGTTCAAACGTGCAATTGGGTGGACCATCACTGATATAAAAGGAATCAGCCCATCAATCTTCATGCATAAAATTTTTCTACAGGAATGCTGCAGCAATTCAGTAGAGCAGCAAAGAAGGTTGAATCCGATCATGAAGGAGGTAGTGAAGAAAGAGGTAATTAAATGGCTTGATGCAGGGATAATTTACCCTATTTCAGACAGCTCTTGGGTCAGCCCAGTTCAATGCGTACCCAAGAAAGGTGGAGTCACCGTGGTTCCAAATGACAATAACGAGTTGATTCCTACAAGAACAGTTACTGGTTGGAGGGTATGTATGGACTACAGGAAACTGAACAAAGCAACCAGAAAGGACCACTTCCCTCTGCCTTTCATCGACCAGATGCTTGATAGGTTGGCTGGAAAAGAATATTACTGTTTCTTAGATGGATACTCAGGCTACAACCAGAATGCCATAGCACTAGAGGATCAGGAGAAGACCACTTTCACATGTCCGTATGGGACGTTTGCTTTCATAAGGATGCCTTTCGGACTCTGCAATGCTCCAGCAACTTTTCATAGATGTATGATGTCCATTTTTACAGATATGGTGGAGAAGTCGCTGGAGGTTTTTATGGATGATTTCTCAGTTTTCAGAGATTCCTTTGGGGATTGCCTCACCAATTTGGAAAGAGTTTTAATGAGGTGTGAGGAAACCAATTTGGTTCTAAATTGGGAAAAATGCCACTTCATGGTACAAGAGGGCATCGTTTTGGGTCACAAGATCTCCAACAAAGGCATTGAGGTGGACAAGGCAAAGATAGAAGTAATAGACAAACTACCGCCACCAACATCAGTGAAGGGGATTAGGAGTTTCCTGGGCCACGCCGGTTTTTATCGGCGGTTCATAAAAGATTTTTCAAGGATATCTAAGCCATTATGCAGTTTGGTGGAGCAAAGTCGGTCATTTGAGTTCAATGGCGAATGCCATCAAGCATTTTTGGAATTAAAGAAGCGGCTGGTGTCTGCTCCCATATATCTTGTGGCACTAAGGTGATCGTATACACTGACCACTCCGCCATTAAGTACCTGATTGCAAAAAAGGACGCCAAGCCACAGCTGATCCGCTGGATACTACTGCTGCAAGAATTTGATCTGGAAATAAAGGACAGAAAAGGATCCGAAAATCAGGTTGCAGACCATCTTTCCAGGCTAGAGGAGGGAAGTGAGATTGAACCAAGGGAGCCCATCCGAGAGACCTTCCCAGATGAGCAACTTTTGGCCGTACAACAAGCCAAGGCTCCCTGGTATGCAGACTTCGTGAATTTTATAGTGAGTGGGCTGTTTCCGCCTGAAATGAGTAGTCAACAGAAGAAAAGGTTCTTGCATGATGCTAAATTTTATTATTGGGATGAGCCATTTCTTTACAAACAGTGTGCGGACCAGGTAATGCGACGATGTATCCCTGAGGAAGAAGTTCAAAGCATCCTCCAACATTGCCATTCATCACCCTATGGAGGGCATTTTGGAGGAACAAGAACAGCTGTAAAGGTCCTCCAATCTGGATTCTATTGGCCTACAATCTTTAAGGATACGCATGAGCTTGTAAAAAGATGCGACAGTTGCCAACGTGTTGGCAACATCTCCCGCCGGCACGAAATGCCGTTGAGTAACATTCTGGAGGTGGAATTATTTGATGTATGGGGCATAGACTTCATGGGCCCATTTCCTCCTTCTTTTGGAAACTTGTACATCTTGGTGGCAGTAGATTATGTCTCAAAATGGGTGGAGGCAGCAGCACTTCCAACAAACGATTCCAAGGTAGTCGTGAAATTCCTTCATAAAAACATCCTTACACGATTTGGAACACCAAGGGTTATCAACAGCGACGAGGGTACCCACTTCGGCAGCAAGCAATTTGAGCACCTTTTCAGCAAATATGGAGTAAAACACAAGATTGCCATAGCATACCACCCACAAACCAGTGGGCAAGCTGAAGTCTCCAACAAGGAAATAAAGAGCATCTTAGAGAAGGTGGTCAACCCAAATAGAAAAGATTGGTCGCTGAGATTGGAGGATGCTCTATGGGCATACAGAACAGCATTCAAGACACCGCTGGGAATGTCCCCATTCTGCCTAGTCTTTGGGAAGGCATGCCACTTACCGGTGGAGTTGGAGCATAGAGCATATTGGGCAGTAAAACAGCTGAACATGGACCTCAATTTAGCAGGAAAAAAGCGTTTGTTGCAGCTGAATGAACTGGAGGAATTCCGGCTGCTAGCATATGAAAGTGCCAAATTATATAAGGAGAAAACTAAGAAATGGCATGACAAAAGAATCATTCCTCGACAGTTTGAAGTTGGGCAGCAGGTTCTACTTTTCAATTCCAGGTTGAAATTATTTCCAGGGAAATTGAAGTCCAGATGGTCAGGTCCTTTTGTGGTACATCAAGTCTATCCACATGGGGCAGTAGAGATAGCAGCTGCAGATTCAGGGAGAACCTTCAAGGTGAACGGCCAGCGACTAAAGCACTACTGGGGTGACGAGATTATTCGCCAGAAAACCTCCATCTCACTTCAAGACGCATAAGAGCACGGCCGAGTCAGGCTGAAGACGTTAAAACAAGCGCTTGAGAGAGGCAACCCTATACTTTTAATTCCTATATGTCCTTTGATTTTTTTTAGTTTTTGTAATGACTTTTTATTTCTGTTGTGAATAGCGTGATTGTTATCCAGGAAGGCGTTGGGCAGAAGTAATGTTGGCGGGAGAAAGGAAGGTTTTAGCTCAAAGGACAGGGAGGGCTGAGTCCAGAATTTTGCTGCAGCAAAATTCTTCTCAATAAAAAATTTTGCTGTAGCAATATTTTAAAGAAAAAAAAAACAAAACAAAAACACGGGGGATAAAAAGGGGCAACATGCCCTATCGCTTTCATTCAAAACTCCCAATTTCCCTTTCAGAAAAAAAAAACAAAAAAAAATAAAAAACCCTACCAGCCCCACCAAGTGTTTCCGTGGCATCCCTTTCTCCTGCGCCGTCAACCCCACTAATCAGCCGTGACCGCAGCCTGGTGCGCACTCGAATCTAAGGGGCCCAGTTGGTGTTGATTCTACTGTTGAGGCTTTCCCCTATTCAGATTCGTCAAGAGAAGTTTTGGCGCAGAATTTCAATTTCAGCTTTGGGGCCGAAATTTTTTCTAGTTGAGCCGCTCTTTCCGTCGCCGATCCCGAAATGGTGCGCACGAAGAGGCCAGCCAACAAAAGAGTGGGTCGCGTGCCAAGGAACCCACAGATTAGTTACCAGACATTTTCCTCAATAGCGGCGGAAGTCTGGTACGACCAGTGCATCTGCCGGCATTCTTTCAACCCCGAAAAGGGGTTCTTGCTGACCAGCGCCCCTAATATGGGGTATGATGAGAGCATAGCTTCGGTCATCAATGCCATAAATTGGAGAGCTTTCTGTTCTCACCCGCTGGCCGCAGTAGTCCCTCTCGTCCGAGAGTTCTACGCCCACTTCACTCAAGAAGGGCAGCAGCATGTGTACATCCGGGGTGTTCAGGTTCTAGTTGACCCAGAGACGATAAATCGTTTCTATGGGCTAGAGGCCTCGGTTGATCTGCACTCTGAGTTTGCAGCGACGGTTGATGCAACTCAGCTAAACAGCATGCTGGAGCGTCTTTGTGTCCCAGGCACCAAATGGAGCGTCTCCAAGCAGGGTACTTTGACGGTGCAAAGGAGCAGCCTTGCCCCGCAGAGCAGAATTTGGTACCATTTCTTGAAGACCCGCCTACTGCCCTCCACGACGATGCACACAGTGTCCAAGAACCGAATACTACTGCTGGATTCTGTCCTGGCAGGCCGCCCAATCAATGTCGACAAAATAATCAGTAGGGAACTCCAGACGTGTGCTCGAAAGGCTAAAGGTAGCTTGTGGTTTCCCGCACTCATTTCAGGACTGTGTCAAAACAGTGGCGCGCAGGTATTTCCTCATGAGGAGACGTTGTCCTCGCGTGGAGCAATCACCACCCTGACCTTAGCACGGTTGGCACAGAATCAGCCGGAAGGAGAACCTCCAGCTGAGCAGTCCTCCGATAAGGATGAGGAGCCAGACCCGGCGGGGCAGGCCGCAACCAGCGGACATGCGGCCGAATCGAGTAGCAGAGGTCAGGATGCGGGAATAATCAGCTCACTTCGCATGATGGAACAACGAATCACTCTCCAGGAAATTCAGCAGGCTGAGATGATGGAAATGATGCAGCGGATGCATAAGCAGCAGCAGCAATATTGGGCCTACGCCGAGCAACGAGACAGCGCCTTGAAGAAATCTCTTCAGAAAAACTTCACCAAGCCGGTGTTCCCATTCCTTGAATTTCCTGAAGAGGTGCTGGAGCCCGTTGTTTCTGAGGACAATGCCTCGGTCCACCCAGAGGAAGAAGAAGAGGAGTAACAGGGTAGGCGCCCTGCCTACCCTGCCCAGGGAGTATCAATTTTCTGCCCCATTTTTGCTTTGTCTTATTTCAGTTGTTTTTAGTATCTGTTTGTTCTTGGTAGTTTGTTAGCTTTTCCCCCAAGCAGTGAGGACACTGTTTCCTTTAAGTTTGGGGGTGGTTGACAGACTTGTGTAGATTTGTGTTTAATGCCCATTGTTTGAGTCTGTTGTTTAGTAGCATATGTTGTTTTCTAAAAAAAAAAAAAAAGCCTACGCCGAGCAACGAGACAACGCCTTGAAGAAATCTCTTCAGAAAAACTTCACCAAGCCGGTGTTCCCATTCCTTGAATTTCCCGAAGAGGTGCTGGAGCCCGTTGTTTCTGAGGACAGTGCCTCGGTCCACCCAGAGGAAGAAGAAGAGGAGTAACAGGGTAAGCGCCCTGCCTACCTTGCCCAGGGAGTATCAATTTTCTGCCCCATTTTTGCTTTGTCTTATTTCAGTTATTTTTAGTATCTGTTTGTTCTTGGTAGTTTGTTAGCTTTTCCCCCAAGCAGTGAGGACACTGTTTCCTTTAAGTTTGGGGGTGGTTGACAGACTTGTGTAGATTTGTGTTTAATGCCCGTTGTTTGAGTCTGTTGTTTAGTAGCATATGTTGTTTTCTAAAAATAAAAAATAAAAAAAAAATAATGAATAAATGCTTTGGTCTTGCTGCAGTTGTGTTGGTTTAAGGATATTCAATGAAAAATGCAGTGTGTCAAAAGTTTCAGCTTGTATAACAATTTGGCAAGAATTAAATCTTGGTGATATCTGTGGTTAAGTAGCTCCATGAATGTTATCATGTGAAATTTAGCACGTTAGATCATAGCACAGTTGTCCAGTGGAAAGCCTAGGAAGTTTTGAGTCATTGTGAGAGCTTAGGGTCATAGAACTGATTGTGTGATGCCCTTGAAGTTAAGTTCAGGGGGGGCCAAACGTTTAGGGTAAATCAATGTTGAAAAGGGTAGAAGTGTATTTGCTATAAAACTCCACTATTCCGAGCTGCCTAGTAACCAGGAGTAACATGAGCCCCATGTGTACTTTTGCGTCAAACAGCAGTTCGGGATATAAGTGTGCTAAAAGCAAATCTAGCTTGTTACGTTGTTGAGTAACCGGGTGCCTTCATCACCAATGTTGGCATTCGCGTAAAAGGGCAGCAGTGACATGAAGATCTAAAAATTAAAAAAAATTAAAAAAAAGAGTTCAAAAAGGGTTATATGTATGCACCCACCTAGTGCCCTTAGAGGTAGACTACGGGTTGAATAAAGCCTTAGGCGTTTGGTTCTCTAGAGCACCAGGAGAGGGGTCAAGCAATCAGCTTATTAGACCAAAAGCTAGGCTCAAGGATCGTGATTCAAGCAACCTAGGTGAAACAAGGATGGTTAGCTATGGTCCCACACACTCACTATTAGAGGAATGTCATTTGTGGAGTGGGCAGAATGGCAGATTGATCTGAGATTGGATGAAGAGTCGGTTGGAAATGAGCTGGGACTCTAGAGGCATTGTTGGAGAATGGAGAATCAACTTGCTCAGCAGCCAAAGCAGAAATTTGTGTTATTTTGTGTTTAGATATTGTGTTTTGTTGTTTTGTTTTGTGTTGTTAGGCATTACTCGAGGTCGAGCAATGACTTAAGTTTGGGGGTGTGATAACTCACAGAAATAGAGTTATTTAGCATACTTTTAGGCTTAATATTTGTTTATATTCTCCGGGTAAAATGCCTTTGTGTTAGTATTTTGAATAGCATTTATTAATCTTTGTCCGTGTGGCAGAAAGTTGTTATTTATGGGAAATCTTGCTATATTTTGAAGTTATTCCTCAATTCAACTCATTGCATTGACCCTGGGAACTTAGTGCATGATGTCCACAGGAGGTGCTGACGTAGGCTTTTGGTGAGAAAAGCACAGTGGAAAACACAAATGTTGAAATGCCCCCAATGCCATAGCATTGCTACAGTAAAGTCGCAGCAAAAGCAGGAGCAACCAAAAATTAGCAAGCTGGCGCAGTTTGTCTTTTAGCGCTGGTAGTGGTTCAAGCACTGACGGGACAGCTGTAAGAGCACCAGGAGGGGGGACCATCAATCATGACTCTCATGCATACACTTGTCACTAGGGCACCTCAACATGCCCTAGTATATAAAGGAAAAGGAGAGTATAGTACAACAGCGAGAGAAAGGAGGAGAAAAAAATCAGAGGAGGCGCACAAAATTCATGTACGAGTTGGAAACGGAGACAGAAGAGAGTACAGGGGATTTTGGACGCTGGAGCTGGAGAAAAGAAGAGTACAACACGGATATACAGGGGTTTTTGACCTCAGATTCTAGCTTAGCTGTTTTCTCCTTCTCTCTGTATTTACTTTCCGAGACCTTATGGATCTGTTATTTGTTATTAATTCTGATTTTGTTGAACTAAACATGAGCTAAATTCCTTAGCTAGGATTATTGATGGAACCAAAGTTGCAATGAAGATCTATTTGCTATTTTGATTGATAATGTAATTTTCATCTGGTTTATTCAAGCGTATTTATTGTTTACTTTCTATTAAGTGACAGGCCATCATTTAGTAAGAAAACACAAACTTAAGCTAATTCTGGAAAGGTTGGTTGAGTTAGATCTAGCTTGGATAATGTAAGAGATAGTATAGGAATATACTATTATCTTGTACAACCCATTAAAATTGATGTTAACGTCAGATTTGTAAACTAAAACACATAGGAATATGTTGGTTTAGTTTAAGGAATTACAAGCATAAATCTGTAGGAAGATGATTATGTAGAATTTTAGGTTGACTAGATGAACTTTGCTACAGCAATCGTATAGCAAATCGTGGTCAGAGTTGCAACCGAGGGGAAATCAGTAATCCTAGCCTTCATCCATCATTAAATCACATCTCTAAGCTCAGATCTTGTTGACTTTTACCTCTTGTCTGCATTTAAATTACAGTCTTTGGTCTTATACATTCTTTTCACTTAATTAATATCAATTTGGCATTCAAACTATTCTCAATCATATTGATAAAACTGGTTTTTGTAATAGAATTCCTCATTAACTCAGTCCCTGTGGAGACGATACTTTACTCATTACTATATTACTTGTTCGATTGCGTGCGCTTGCGTGGAGTCATTTTATGCATAGAGTTTTTGGCGAACAGGGAACTCAAGGTTGAATTGGCAAAGAAATTCGTCAACTCTAGTGGAGTGACAGCTGACAATTTACTCGGTAAAATCAAGGAAAACATCGCAGAGATAAGGAAGAGCTTCGGTGAGGGGGTAATTGATCCGAAGCGATATGATGACGATTCCTTAGCCAGGTTATTGTTCTTGGATGGCTGTGCAGTAGTAGAGTTCATACACAGTTATGTTTTGGGTGATTTAGAAATGTTTAACATCAATACCACTCAAGCAGCCTTTATCCAACAGGATTTGTTTTTGTTAGAAAACCAAATCCCCTTTGAAGTCCTTAAGTTGTTGATGCAAAAGATCAATCATGCAATGAAAAAAGAATTTTTTCGTAGAGCCTTTCTCAGATTCATCCTTGGAACCAATGTTTGCGCTCCAACTGATGAGTACGATTATGTCACCGATATCACAAACCTGATTGGAGACTTAGATAGCATAAAGTCGGTTCACCTTCTCGACCTTCTTCGGACGTTATCCATATCTGGCAGAATCAATGAGGTTGAAGATAAGTTACACGACGAAGAGATAGACGCTATCCATGTAAAAGAAGAGTTTGATGCGCAGCTCGATAAAGAACACCCAACTCCTATCGACAACTTTAAATTTGCAGTACATATAGTGACTGGAGGTAAAAAAGATGACGAACAATCTTTTCGCAATGTCCAGGAACTTAAATCATCTGGAATAAACATGAGGCCGAGCAATTCACGCAACTTGAAATCTGTCTCTTTTGGCACTCATTGCTTTGGTTTTCGAGGTCACCTTAAACTTCCAACATTGGCGGTAAATGACTCAACGGTGTGTAAGTTGTTGAACCTGGTAGCCTATGAAATGTGTCTAGACGATCCTAGGAAGCATAGGGTAACTTCTTACTTAGACTTTATGGATTTACTCATTGACACCGAACAAGATGCGAAAGACCTAAGGGCAGCACACATACTCCGGAATCGTCTCAGTACCGACGCAGAAGTGGCTCAAATATTCAATATGATAGGTTCAAGTTACTTTTCAAAGACACCTGATTACTATGTGGATGTCAAGAATAAAATTGAAGAGCATTATAAGAGAAAGTGTGCAGTCTGGATGGCTCAAGTGTACAACGACCATTTTGGTAATCCCTGGACCATCGTGGCTCTTTTAGCTGCCGCAATAGCTCTTATATTAACATTCGTTCAGACTTGGTATGCCATCTATCCCAATTAAAGAGTGAGAACAGTATATGAATGCAAAGCTTCTTTCGAGAAACTTGCCAAGTCCATAATTGTTATTGAGCTTTATTGTCGATTTCTTTTCATGTTAATCTTATGTTGTTGTCTATACTAAAGTTGGTCTAAGCTATTAAGGACGCGTCTGGTGTGCCGTATTGTATTGTATTAAGCCATATTGTATTTAATGTACATGATATACTGTTTACCATCGTTTTCGACCATCTCTCTATCATCGCTTTCTTTACCTTTTGGTTACTCATTTTATATCTTCACTTTCTCTTGATCGACTCATTCTGTCCCCTCACTTCTCACCCTTCACTTTTTTCTGTCTTCACATTCTCAAAAAAACTTCAATCTCTTTCTATATAGTATATCAATCTGAGCATTTGAAAAGATAAAAAGGAAAACAGAAAAGAACGTAACGATTTTGTTACGGAAAAATTATGCGAACATTGATTGTGGTATAAGAGAGCTAGAGAAAACGACATAATTCGATATATATATATATAAGAAAGGATACTATTTCTTCGATATCCAAACGACAGAATGTATAGAAAACAACATTAGTTGAAGGAAACAGACAGCATCTGCGTCTTTACAAACGACATGATTCTGGGAAGAACGTTGTCAGAAGAAAAAGTAGAAACAAAGAGATCTTGAGAAAATGACAATATATATATATATATATATACAAACGATATATATTGAAATAAACGAGAACAAAAATGTTTACAACGACATTAAATTGATGAACCGCAGAAAAAAGATTCAAAACGACAAGAAAACAAAACATATGAAGATAAAAAACGAGAACAATTTGGGAGACAATATCAAAAGGCTTTTATAGAAATCAAAGGATATTAGGCCTAACTCAACCTAACAAAACCGACTTGTTAGGGGAGGATTGTTCTCACCTTATTAAGTGGATCGTGCTAATATCTCCAGCCAATGTGGGATTCTAATAGGCGAGTAAGGAAAAATATGTAAATTGATCAAACCGGCAATAGAAACATTGAAAACGGCAGAAAAAAAAAAAAACACAAACCACGTGAGCGGGGGAAACGACAAGGGGATGAATGACAAGCCAATATTTTTTCCACCTGCTCTCTCTGCCACATTTTTATTACTTTTAAGTAGCTGGGCAAGAATAGCAAGTTCTTTTCTCAAGTGTTGAGGAAAAATATGTAAATATACAGACATGCAATTCAATTCCATATATAGACAATTATGGCCTCATCCAATAACTTAAACATGTTTAAGAGATATAATTCACGGCTTATGGAAGAGTATAATTTAGAGTAGTTTTCCCGATTAAGGAACATGCTAATTATATGGTAATTGCAAATGTGAAAATAAGAAGAACAATAACAGGATATATATCTTGGATATCATAGAAGTATAGGTACACAGATAAGTTATTGCTATAATAAATTAAAAAATATTATTATCTAGATGTACATAAATGAATGAATAACATCGTTTTAGCGGCCTAATATCCCTATTTGATCTCCTTGATCATGTCTTCCTAAAATCCTGTGTAATTCCTCAGGTCTGCAAGGGACCACAAGAGCTCCAGTTTGTTCAAAACCATATTCTTCCTCAGCCTGCTCAAGGAGCCTCAGAAACGTAGGGCTATTTAAGCACTCAAGCTTAACAATAAACCGCTTTTTCTCGGCACCCTTCGCTGCGAAAACTGCGAAATGCCCTTCCTTCACATCATCTGGTACAATGGTTGGCACTTCCATTTTCTCTTCTTCATCAAAATCATTACTATCTACAGCTTCTTTTGTTGCTGCCGAAAGAGAGAAGCGGTTTTGCAGTTTTCCCATGGAAACTTGAAGCCTACGAAAAGTGCTAATTTTAGCGCTTTCTTTCCCGTGGTACTTTTCGGTACTCATGATTTGTTGATGATAGATAAGATCACTAAACCAGCTGGCTCTTTATTCCTTGAAACTTAGGATGGTTCTCTTTGTTCTTTTTTATGGAGATTTTATAGTGGCTTTTGAGGGATATCGGTAACGAGGAAGAAATTTCTCTCTGGGTCCATGGAAGTCATAACAATTGAATGTGGTTGTTACAACTTGTCCTTCAATATTGTACTCTTTGTCTACGGAGAGACTCGGATCTAAAATTTATACTCCAAGAGCAAAATATTAAAAAAATAATAAAAAATAAATTTTACTTTGGTTGTTGAAGAAAATGACTTGTGCAGAAAGGTATATATTTGGGAATTAGCTGAACTACCTAGCTATAGTACTCAGTGTCGTACAGTACAGGTTTTTACAGATCAAGTAATTAGTTACCAATGAAAATTAACAAAAAAAAAAAAAAAAAAAAAAACCCAGAAAAAACACCAAATCTAATAAATAACCAAATCTAATAAATAAAATTATAATAAGCTTTTTAAACAAAAAAGAAAAAAATACCTAGTAAACAAGCTTAACTGAAGCACAAAAAGTGTATTTGACAAAACTATATGTGAACAAGTCTTAGAACGCCATTTGGGAACTGTTCGATTCACCATGCATGCTTACATTTCAACTTGATACATACTTTAATTAGCTCATAATGATAGTCTCAGAATTTTCTCTAGCCTTAGAAAAAATAGGTGTGGTACATTAATTTTCAGAACTAACTTTCCCAAAAGACGGCTGATATTGAAAGGGGTATTGTTGGATCATTGGATGCAAGTTGAGAGTTTTGACCAAGAAATATATCACGAAGCCCTAGGTAAAGTATAACGTAGTTTAAGACTAGGATTGGTTTTTTTTTTTTAATGGTTACTGTGAGTTCTGAAGACTCTAATGCCTCGTTCATTTTACCAATTCGAATTTAGAATTCGAGTTTTGTTATAGTAAAAAGCTCTCAGAAACAGTCACATCTAACTTTTTTGTTACAGTAAAAAGCTCTCACATAAAATCACATCTCAGTTTAAATTAAAAATTCGAATCAGTGAACTAAACGGGCCCTAAATATATTGAAAATGACAGGCCGTAAATGTGTGGACATGTCAATATATTTGTAGTACGATAATTTCTCATGAAAATGACAAATGTTGATGAATGACTTTGATATTAATTAAAACAACAAGACGTATTCCTTTTGTAAAAAAACAATATGCTATTTTTTCTACTTCCCAATCGACAAAAGCCATAAAACGACATCGTGCTGGGAGAACGATAATAACTCAATATAAGATAACAACATATCGTCTACCGACATACTTTTGTAAACAACAATGCGAAGAAAACGACATCAACTAGAAAACGGCAAAATTTTGATAAAATGACAACATATTACAACGAAACCATTTTCAAGAAACGACATATATTCAAAAAGGAAACATCTAATAAAAACATGAAACACAATTTTAGTAAATCTCAAGAAGATGCTAAATATGCCAAGAAAGTGACATCAAAATTCAAGAAACCTACATTATCCCTAAAAATAAATAAATAAATAAATTGAAAGCACTCTAAAACGACAAGAGGCAAAAACGAGTACTAATCATTGCTGGATAAAATAGTACTCTCCACTTTGAGCCAAAAAAAAAAAATACTCCTCAAAAACCATATTTCTTCGTGCTTCTCAAGAACTATAGGGAAGCGCGTAATCAACAAAAAATCTCCCACACCAAAAATGTAGAAAACAATTAACAGTAACGAAATGGATAGAGCAACAAAAGTGGGCAAAAACGTCATTGCAGATGTGAAACCGTACGTTGTTGCTTCAGCAAAGGGGATGGCAGAAAAGGAGAACCATGCATGGCATAAAGAAACGACACTAAGAGCATGAGTACTGCATGACAACTCGGGAAACCCCATGGCCATCGGAGGTGTTATGTTGTGTGGAGCCTAATCACGTTGGAAATCAAGGAAAAAAAGGGAGAAAAAGGTTGTTGAGCGCCGTGGCTGGAGCACCGCAGCGCTGGAAGAGAAGCATGCAGCTTATGGCAAAATTAGATAGATTCAATTTCAAACACAATAAAGTGTGTTGTGAAAATTGCAAGTGCACAATATCGTTAATAACTAATAAAGTGATAAGTATAAGTATCGTTTCAAAAAAAAATCACATTAATTTTAATTAAGTATCGCAATTGGCTAACTCTAAAATTATTTGAAAGACCGAATAAATTATAATAAAAAAAACAAATAATAAAAACTAAAAAAATAATTAGAACTCTAAAGCAACCGATTTCACCATAATTAATCCACTTTATTTCCTTAATTCTTATTATCCAAGTTCTTTATCCAAGTTGACAGTAGAAAATCCCTAATTGATTCAATGCTCTCTTTCAAGTTACACTAAAAGTTTTCTCAATTACTAACCCACTAATTCATACGTGAATTATAAGAATCAAGTAGTCATTAAGTTTCGTGGATATTCATTTAGTGACCACACAAACCATGCAAGTATATTCCTATTTCACATACAATTTATGACATTCAACACAATAAACTCGATACATAATTCCCCTTCTAATTCTATTATGATTAACTTATCATCTAATTAGTGACCAATTAATTAAAATTATTAAGACAATGATCAATACTCAATCTTGAAAAAATAAGCACTGAATAACTCGAATAAAAGAAATTAAAATATCATTGTCAGGTTTCATTATAGCTCTAGAAAGAAAACTAAAACATAAACAAAAATAAAAATAAAAATATGATAGTGGTTTCCGCATAATTAAAGAACAAAAATAGAGAAACAGAAAATTAGAAAATAGAACCAAATTGGAGGTGTCGCCGGTCCTTAGGTTCTTCCTATAAATCTTCTTCTCTTCTAAATGTTGCCTCAAAAATACCTTCCCCAAAAGAAGACAAATAAACCCTTAAGGCTGCTGACACTGCATGTGACACGTGGCGATACGAGATAGGCGAAGCTAAGAGTTGGGCGACGTGGCGAAACAATATTTGACTAGACACGAGGGTACAAATGGGAGTGAACTGAGAAGCGTAGCACACAATTTGACACACTGGTAGGGACGTTGACAGCGAATTTGGATGCGCGTGCTTGGGAGAGTGATGTGCACTCGCGGATCTGGTTCGTCCAAGAAGCAATCTGACAACTGAAATCGCCTGTGGGAGTGGCTCTTCGTGCGTATACGTGGGGGACGGTTTTGGCTGATCAAATTTGAATTTTTTAACCTGATGGCTCCTTCTACCTAGAGATGCAACAGTGGGCCGGGGCTCATGGGCCGGTCCAAGCCCATCTTGACACAGTGATGAGTCGAGTCAGTACGGCCCGACACTGTTTAAGGCACGGCCACACCCATAAATATTGGTGGGTTGGGCTGGGCCAACATATATCGGTTCATGAGCCGGCCCGTCACAGCCCATGAAAAATCATGAGACAGGCCAGGCTTGGGCCGGGCTGGGCCAGCCCGTCTAGGCCCATGATGGGCCGGCTCAGTCCAGCCCGTCTAGGCCCATAATGGCCCGGCCCAGTCCAGCCTATAGAGGCCCATAATATTTTTACGTTTTTTTCTTTTTTTTAGTAATTTTGTAAACATCTTATGTATAATTACCCTTATTGTACACTTTTTTTCTTACTAAGGTTTTGTCCCACTGGGTTTTGCTTAGAAAAATTTTTATTTAATGAGGTAATCGTAAATAAAATATCATTTTTCATATTTCCATTGACTATTCAAACTTATATATTTGTTAAGTTGTTTAAAAATTCAAAAATAAAAAATAAAGATAAAAAAATTGAAAATTGCATGCTTAAACGGGTTGACCCATTTAAACCTATGATGCACCAAGATGGGCTTTGAGTTGGTCAGCCCATTCAAGGCCCATGGCACGGCCCATCCTGACCTGCGGCATGGCCAGCCTGGTCCACGTAAAAATGGCCCGTGGTGTGGGTTAGGCTGAGGTCATTCTTCTATGGCCCGGCCCACAAAATTCATGAGCTAGGCCGGCCCGGCCCGCGGCCCGTGTGGGACTAAGGAGAACGGGTCGGGCCGGGCCGGACCGGCCCGTTCTTGCATCTCTACTTCTAATCCCAATTAAATTCCAAATTGCACTTGTCACCTAATTTAATTACACAAATGAGGACAAAATAAATAATTAGAGGGGAAAACTGAATAAAATACAATTAAACTAAACTAAAAATCAAATAAAAGAAATAAAAATTTCAAGAACAAAGCCCATTTAACTCGAAATAGGTGCGAAAATAACTCTATTTTATAGAGTTATCACAAATTTCTTAAACGCCATTTCCTCTTTGTGCTTCTAAAGGAATAAAGGAAATGCGTAGGCAAAAACTCACACAGTTACATGCACACCAGTATAGAACACAAGTCAATATTTATATATATAGAAGACAAGTAATATGTAGAGAAGAATTAGAACAATCTAAGTCTTCAGAACTCTGATCTTTTATCCATCATGTCTTCAGAACTGGTTCTCGTACTCATCATGTGTTCCTAAAATCTTGTTTAATTCCTGAGGTTTGCAAGGGACCACTAAAGCTCCGGTTTGTTCGAATCCATACTCTTCCTCAGCCTGCTCAAGCAACCTCAGAAACATAGGGCTAGTTAAGTACTTAAGCTTAACAACAAACCTCTTTTTCTCATCATCCTTCTCCGCCGACACCGCGAAATGCCCTTCCTTAACATCATCTGGTAATGTCGGTGGAACTTCCAAAGCTCCTTCTTCGAAATCGATCTCATCAGTCTCTCTGATTTCTCCTAAAAGCGAGATGCGTCTCTGCAGTTTTCCAATCAAAAGCCGAAGCCTAAGGAAAGTTGGGGCTCTTTCTTCGCAGTTTTCATTACACATGATTGCTGGTGATAAGACTAAACAAGCTGCTTATAATGATTTGAAAACTTGGGATAGTTCTTTTTGTTGATTTGTGATGGAGATTTTATAGTGGCTTGTTGAGGGATTTCGTGGTTACAAGGAAGATATAATTGAATGTGGTTGTTGAAAATTGTCATTCCAATAATGTAACTTTGTCTCCCTTGTAATTCTTAGTCGCACAACGGACGTTTATCAAAATACTAAATTACTATAGGAGGTTAAAAAGAACGCGTTTTACAGAAAGATAAATATTTGTGCACAACACACATCAAGTTTATTGTTAATTTCACTATGATCTAAAGTTTTACAGCTCAATTATGGTGCTTCCGTGAACATTTTTTTGTTTGGGAAAAGCCTTCTTAAACATGAAAATAAACAGGATTCGTGGACATATATATATATATATATATATATATATTCACAACATATTGACGAACGAAATTGTTCAATATGTGCTAAACAAGCTAAACAAGTATAGTTAGTGTTGTACCATAATCTACATTTTTATTGTTCAATATGTGCCCTCGTTCTTTCAGTTGATTAAATGTTCATTTGTTGCGGAAGCCTAAAAAAAAAAAAATATATATATATATATATATATACGAGTTTTTAATGGTTACATTTTCATCGGTAGTTAACATTAAATTGATAATAATCAAATTTCATTAATTATCATAATTTTTTAATCAACTATTCAATTTATTATAGTCGTCGGATCAATATCTTATGATTAAAATAACGATATTCATCGATGGGCAAATAATGAAGTAACCATTAAAATATATCTCGACTCCTGAATTAGGGAAAAATACAGCTAAAACTAATACATAACACTAGAACAAGCTTCTTTTGTACAGTAAATTACTAGTTGAATTTACCTATATGTATTTTAGAAATTGACCCGATTATGTTTATTTGGACAAGTTGAAATGAAGCATCTTTAGCCAACAGTTTATTTTCTTAGACAAAAAATGATGAAAACTTTTAATAATATACGTACCCAGCCTGAGAATTTTGAATGGCCTGAGATTAAATATATATGAGGACTCAAAAATTGATGTTTTTGTAATTTGGAAGGTAAAAGACCTTTTCAAGTTAAACTGATATTGGAAAGAATACTGGACTCAAGTTGAGAGTTCTCAGCTTTATTAGTCTTTGTGACATTAGATTTTCATTGGCTATCAAATTCTGAAATCCCTTTTTGGAAATTGGCTATCAAACATTTTTAAGGAACTGGAATATGTAGAATTGCAGGCCTTGTTGCGGACCCAACCTTTTTTTTTTGTTTTTTTTTTTTTGGGTATTACATGTTTGAATAATTAATTGCCTAAGATCCTTTATCTTTTGAAGGATAAGCAGACTTCTCTATTTTTATGTCTTTATTTTAGACCATAGCAAAATCAAAGCACAACACGTAAATTTGACAAAATCTTATGAAAATTTGACGAATAAGAAACACGCACTATATATCAGTAGATTCTTTTTCTACACCCTAAAGAGAATCCCAAGGTTATCTGCTATTTTGTTAGTTATATTACTTTCAAATTGAATGAAAGAGGAGATCGGAGGTAACATCAATCCATACCATGACAAGCATAATATGGAAATATAATGATTGCTTGCTCGATCGGAGGCAAAATAAATCCAAAGGTGGATGCTAATTTAATCAAGATTTCTTCCGTTTTCTACTCACAATTGTCATACCTTCTCCTGAATCAATGCGTGATGTATGATCTCAAGTTCTTTTTTGAGCAGTACTAATGATAATGAGTTTGGACACCATCGATTTTCTGAGTCAGATCCACCTGATGTGAATACACAGGCTTGTGATGTCGTCTTTTTAATTAGTCATGGCTAATTATACATAATGTTGTTTCTTCTTGAAAGAACTCATGGCATGTTTACGTAAGCGTAATCGAAATGGGTATGAATCGGAGTGGATATGATTTAGAGTGAAAAATCGGAGTCATAATAAGTTGTTTATTTGGTAACAAGATTTAGAATCGAAGTCACTCCAAATCTCATTCATGCGTTTACTTATACCCAAAATTGGAATGAACTTGTAATGACTGAGAAAATTTCAGACCTTAAATAATACAATTCATGTATTTTTAAGCCAAGGATTTTCTTAGAAAATATTATGTTATATTGTGAATGGAGGATTTATGGAATTAATATATGTATTCCTAAATTCTATAGCAAATTTCATGTTAAGTTCATGTTTCGATCAAGTAAATTCGATCGATAAATTCTCGCCGTATTTTAAGGCAGAATAATTTTCAGTACAAGTATAGTTTGAGAATCTTAATTTCAAGAATCTCTAAGCACAGCACGATGTTAGCGGCATATAAAAAAAAAACGCACTGACATTTTAAAAGAAGAAAAAAATCCTTAATTGCCAAACAGTTAGGTTAAAGTCACAAGATAAATACCTATAGTAGATGGATACAATATGAGCTCGGGAGTTGACACTGTCAGAAACGTCATTCTCGGGATAGAATACAGAAAATTAAAATTTAGAATTTGTTCAGTCTAAAATTAATTTCAAGACTTGAAACAGTTCGAAATATTAAGCGAGTAAGAATATAAAACAATATTGAATTATTCAGAAATTAATATTGGACTGTAAGTAGTAGATTAACTTACGTAAGCTAAACTAATTACCTCTAATCAGTATAAATTTAATCTGTTTAGAAGAAATAATTGAGGATAAGATCAGGCACGTAATCTTACCTTAATCAGATACTTTATATAGTGAAATTTTAGGGTTCTTGCACTTTCTTTCTCTTATTCTCGCTCATTCTCTCTCTCCTCTCACGTTCTCTCTCACACAAACCATCAATGGCCAAATACTCAAGTTAAGATTCCGACCTCCATTTTTGACACCACCGGTGTCAATAGAAAGATCTCGACGAGCTGAGTTCAACGACATGCGGCACGACCTCCAACCCCGCCGGAATCAGCCGCAATCGCCGGCGGAAGTT